>NC_141819.1:22995450-23299617 GCF_982586985.1 Callionymus lyra
TTCATGCTCAGTGCAGACGTCTCCAGGACGCCAGATTTATGTGATTAATGAGAGCCATTTTCAGGTGTTTCTCTCACTAAGAAACGCTTGATGACTTCCTGTAACGCTGAGATACATGAAATTAATGCCAATATAAATAAAGGATTAATGAATAGCTTGCATCAGAGAAGTGCTATTTTCACATAAACCCCCCATTAAAAGAGTAGAAAGTAGCAGACAAGCTAGTCACTGTTCATTATTCATTGTTCTATATGTGATGTTTGCGACTGTGTTTAGATCTAACTCTCTCACTAAGTGACAGGAGTGTGACTTTTTTTTTATCCGGCAGAGATATTCAAACAATGTTTCGAACCACTACAGTTACCACATTCCATCCGGGCAGCCGGCGACAAACGCTGACCACCACTGAAAGGGACAGAGACGTGTTTATAGTCTTTATATCAGCAGCTGAGGGCTCTCTGAACAAAACCAGACTATTCGGCTGCTTATCATGTGTACGAGAGCTTCATATCTCAAATGTCACATAGAAATACTGTAAAGCAGCCACACAATAATTATGAAGACTTTCAAATAGCAGTAAAGTATTTTAGCTTCTCATTACATTTTTTAAACAGAAACAGGCATTTATTTGAAAAACTCTATTTAATATATTTTTTCTTCATTTCTTTAATTGTTATTGGTTAAAAAAGATACATAAGAAATAAGTATGGTATCCGTTTTCGAAACACTTGAGGTTAAAAATCAATGATGTGGATAGATAACAAGCGATTTTTAAATAAACAAAAGCAGATATTTTTATGCACTATGCACTTTATTGTTTACAACTACTAATTGTTTCTTTACTTAAAAAAAACGTTATTTTTGTATTTTACACATACATTCATAAATAAAGAGTGTTTCATAATTTTACATACTGCAGACATTGAAATGTTTTTTTTTTTTTAATTTATCACAATATTATTAAAAATAATATTTGTGTTTATATTTATTATTTTCAAACATACTTATATTACTACTACCAATCAGAAGAAACAACGTTAGTAATGCTAATGATACTGAAAAAAACAACCTCGAAGCCTTTACCAACAAAGGTTACAAAAATGTCATTTTCCTGTCTCACATTATATTTCTACTCACAAAATAATTCACTGGTCACTGCAATTCTCTGCTTTTTTTAAATTTCATACAAAAAAATTTACAGAGCAGCATTGTTGACCAAGGTCAGGTGCTTCCACCCCAAAAAACAAAAAATATATCAATCATCTTTACATCCACTATAATCACTGTAAGATGCATGCAAAAAATAATAATGGCATAATGTCAACTAGTTTGTGTGAACACAGAGGTATGCACACAAACTCTTACACATTCTGACACACACACTGCAGCAAAGTTGACAGTTCGACCCCCAAGTGATCCAACAACCTGGGACTGTCGCAATGAGAATCCTGCAGATCATAAACTCCACAATCTGGACACGGCAAAGCTTTCATCTATTTACAAACAGCAAAGACTTACTTCTGCCAGATAGTCTGCTGCCTCCTCTACTGCCATGTTGGTGAACGTGTGAAACCTGAGCACTCAATTACTGTAGCAGCCCGGCAGCCAGGGGGAGAGACAGGCAGGGGGAGAGAGAGAGAGAGAGAGAGAGAGAGAGAGAGAGAGAAAGCTAGAGAGAGATAGGGGCATTATGTCACGGCTAAAAATACCTGGCTAGCGCTGAGAAAGTCCAGAGCCTGGACGAGAAAGAGTTCCGGCGTTAATCTCGACTCTCACTGGAACGTCACACAGGATCAGAGGCCAGTCGGCTTCTCTGGCGCTTTAAATTGCTTTCTACCAAACCATCCAAGAGATAAAACACAGACTTTCTAACGGCTAGTCTTGGGGATTCAAACGAGGACGTTTGATTTGTGGTCAAACATGCGACAGGAGGAGGTGTAGTATTGCAATACACCGCAGCAACACTCTGATCTCCTTCAGTCCATAGTAGACCGTTGACCAGGTCACGTGGTTCGGCAGATTAACCAAAATTAATCTCAAAAACCTCCACAGCAGCAGCTTAACACAAATACAAAGATCCATCAGTGAATATTCAGTTACATTCTGATAAACTTGAAAAAACATAGGCTCTTTATAGCTTAAATTTCAACAGGTTCATTCTCCACCGATGCCTTGTTTCAAACAAAAATAAAGAATAGCCACCAGAGCTATTAACTGAAGTATAATAAGAGTGTTGTGGTCTACAGATGCATAGAAAAAGAAAACATTTCACCTGCTGTGAGTTGAATCTAATTTCTTTCATCGTATTCATATGATAATGTTAAGAATATTGTGATATTTAATGATGTTTTTTTCAGTTTATAGGTCGCTTTTTCATGTAGTCTCATACACTTTCATTCATGTTTAGCTGGAATATAATTTTAAGACATGATTCAACAAGCTGCAGAATCAACTTACCTTACCCAGAATTCCCACATCCCCAATCTCTCCATTAGATACTCCTCTTGAGTACGTTCTCCAAAACACATCTCCCACTAACATCGTTGCCAGTACACCTCGACCATGCTGGTTATAATTTGAACTGTGTCACTCAACCCTTAAGTCTGTGAACAACATTTCAAAGGACTCCAACTGCCCAAAACATAATCTGTGACGTGAGGGCGAGATTATAACGTGAGAGAGCGATCGAGAGAGAGAGACGTTGCCATGGGATCTCAAACTCACCCTTAAAACAGCAGCACTGCTCTCAGATTATTATTGTTGTGATCACCGTTGGTGTGAGCTTAAAGATTAGACGTTAGAAGTCCACATCTGTGTTATTTTAACATACAGATGTTGGGAGCAGATGAGGATGTAATCTAACTGTTACATAAAAAAAATATATATATATATCGGCAAGAACAAGCTGTTATACATGCATTCATAACCAAATAAAACCAGATATGATAAGAAAGAAAACAAAAACACCAAATACAGCGCACATATTTGCTCCCAAATATTTTCAAAATAAAGCATTAACACTCCCTTCTGATAAGCTATAGACAAGTAAAGTAAAGTTTTAATTGTCAACAAAACATTTTTAACGTTATTAACATAACATTTAAAAAAAAAGATTACATTTTATTCTTGGGATAACTTGATTCCATTAAATATTGTACATTTGGACTTCAATTTAATTATGAAAACACATAATTATGTTAACCTTTTATACACGGAACACGAAATTCCAGATAATTATTAAGACGTAAAACGGTGGACTTTGTCCCGCAGCTGAACCACTGAAAACACTCACAGCTGATCCGTCATTTCTAGGTCCAATGTCGGACCCTAGTGGTCATTCTGTGCCATTACTTCTCCTCACTGACAGACGAACGTTCTCTTTCTTTGTCTATATGTTAAACTCGCAGATTAAAATATGATCGACGCTCCACTATAAACAAAGATTAGATGCCACCTTCTCGTGAAATCTTTGGGACTACAGACGTTTCAAGACACCAGCTCGTGTGCTGTCCTGCCTCTGACTCAATGTGGAATGCAGCGCTCTGATTGGTGGATCAGCTACTGCAGTCTCAGTACTCACACAGGGCTGGTGAGACAGATGGAGGATACAAAAAAAACAAAAAAAAAACACAAGGTGCAACTACAGAATCTCAATGCCAGATGATTTCAAACACTTGTAAAGCTAAGTGCTGAGTCACGAGGTTTTATTTCCGAACTCTCTTTCTCTAGGACGACAGTCACATGACGTGTGAAGCTCTTTGTTTGGTCGATCATTATTGAAAGCATCAGTAGATAATGGTGGGTGACGTTGGACTGCAGACACACGGCTCTGGTTCGTCTTATTGGGCCTGATTAGCAGGCCTTGGATCAGCCCACAGAGGAGCACTCACTAAAATAACAGGTTGATATGCGTTTGTTTTTTTAAGAGCAGAGAGAAACGAGTGAGAAAATAGAAACAGAGCAAACACTCATGAATAAATCAGCTCCTCACATGAGTTAAAGCCCAACACACACTGTTTTCAACCTTTGTACTGTTGTTCGTTATATACCCGATATTTATCACATGCATCAATTCTTTTTTTTATATGTCCAATTTTAATTATTTTTTGTCTATCACAGTCCCAATTATTTGTTCATTTTTATGTATTTATAATTATTAATATGAAACATTTAGTTGTTGTTGATTACAATAAAACTTTTTTCCTTCATTTTGACAGTAGTTGGTCTTTTTAAAGCCGATGATTCCAAAGGTTGACACTGATATATTCGTAAAGAGCAACTGATGTGTTAATAAAGTGTGTCTTAAATTGATCGTGGACCCCTATTGTATTGTGTCTCTTTATACAAAACTCGCTTTTAACTGAAATATTCATCAAGGTTTGTCACCACGCGCATCAATCCCGGAAGTCTCCACCTCCAAGGGAATCGTTGTTAAACAAAGTGGGACGTTATTTGGGAGGAGTGAAGCCATTATAACATCATAATGGACTCCGCTCTCGTAACCTCTCGTTTGCCCAGATTTCAGACGGGGGACTTTATAAAGTAAAGTTCAAAACATGGTCATGATGAGAGACTTACTGCATCTTGGAGAGGAAGACTTCAACATTTGAAACATGTGAGTTGAGTTTTCACATTAGCTTTTAATTTTACGCAGATACAGGAGAGTTTAATAGTAAATGCTAACACACAGCAAGGTATGTGGCTAGCTTGTGATGCTAAACTATCATTAGCGAGTCTACAAGAAGCTAATACATAGAAAGATAACAGGCTCGACAATAGAGAAGGTGAAACAGGATTTATGTAAAAAAATAAAATAAAATAAAATTAATGTCTTACTCAAAAACAGGACAACGGAAATCATTACACTGAATACGGATTTGCTAACGCTCTGGTCCTGTCCTGCTTCTCCAGTGGACTACGGTGAACTTAACAACATATTAAAAAAGGAGTTAAGGTTTAATTAAACATTGATCTGAACCATCAAAAGATTAAATTAAACGCGTAAAGGAAGAGCTACTGTCATAGAATGTTGGTGAACAGCTCAGGGTCGTGTTCAGACAATTAAGTAAATCAATCGCGCACTTAAGATGTTCATCCGTCAGCAGGCTGCGTCCTCGCTCTGCTGACTCCTGGAACTTATGGTTGGATGTTTACCGCATCCTTAGGACCCTCTTAGTGTCCCCCAGTGTTTGAAGTGGGGCTTCATGCTAATACATGGCCAAGTTGACAGCGGCAGTGACCACTAGTATATGTTAACGCCAGGGACAGTTACAAAGATTATAAATACAATATATAATAGAGACAAGAGATCATTGGGCTGAACACATATCTTGGACCCTAAATATTCTGCCTCTGTGTTCTGTTGCATCTTCCTGATCCAGACAGATCTCAGACTGTTCACCTTCAAAATGTCCGTCTCGCACTGGGACTCTGCCAGGGAGACAAGACGGTCCGTGAAGCACTCTGCTGGATCCAGACGTCGCCCACTAAGTATTTTCTTCATGATATCTTATCACAATTGTATAAACATGTGCCAAACAATTATTACATTTGTACACAATGATTTCCAGATGGCTCAGAAGGATTTAAAATTAAACAATAGCACTAAACAAAGGAACTGGTTTTGTACTGTCAAAATTCTAAACTGCTATTTTAAGATAAGTGGACTTGTGGCAAAAAAAAGAAAACTCAACTCTCCTGACTCACTCACATGTTTGAAATGTTAAAGTCTTCCTCTTCAAGATGCAAGTATCTCAACCATGTTTTGAACTTATTACTTTATAAAGTTCTCCCCCGTCTGAAATCTCAGCGAATGAGAGGTTACGAGAGCAGAGTCCATACTGTTAAAAAAGTGGAATATAATTATTTTTTTTATTATTATTATTATGACGCAATAATTGCATCACTCCTGTAATCACACCCACTTTGTTTATACAACAAGTCCCTTGGAGATGAAGACTTCCGGGATTTATGACGCCTGGTGACAAACCCTTAAGGCTTGAGCAAACACAGCAGAGTGGGTGTGGTTATGGTAAACACGATTTCATCTCCAAGACATAAAGTGTTGTCAGTGGGCCGGGGCTTAAGTAAGAAAGTTTTGTTCAAACAGACACATACTGACGAGTTCAATAGAGATCCAACATCAGTTTAAGAGACACTTAAGTTAAAAAAAAAATGTTCTTACCCTATAATGCTGGATACACAGTACTAAATTATTCAACATTTGCGACCTGATATATTCATTTAATAATTAAATATCCTTTTTATCGTAGTGTGTCCAGAAAGTACAAACTGTAACATGTTTTTTTCCTCCCCAGGCATCTAACATACATAAAGGACTTAAACAAGTCTTCTATTAACGGTGGTCATCATTGCAGCCTGAGCTCTTAAGCACTTTTTCATCTTTCATTCTTGTCCTTATGTTCCTCCTCCTAAGTGTGTCACTCGTAGTGCAGTGGTTAAGACCCCACACATCAAAACCAGAGATGCACAATGTAACTGATATTAACGGTGTTTGATTCCTCCATAAAAAAAGTATGATGTCATTGTCTTGAGTGTAGCCTGACAGAGAAACATGGTTCTATTCAGCTAAATCAATCTGAAGGAGATAAATCTGCTGCCATCTAAGTGCTTGAGTGCGCGACTGCACGTGTGTGCACTTGTGTGTGCACTTGTGTGTGCGGGGAAATGAATGGACCGTCCCACTTCTTCATCCGCTGCAGAGCCGAGGAGAGCGAGAGGAGGAAGCCAAGATAAAAGCCAGAGCTAACTGCATCCTCATCTTTTCTACAATTTCCTCCTTTTTTTCCCCACCGTTAGTTCTCTCTCCCTCCTCGCCACTCGACTCTCGCTCTCTCCCTCTGTCTTCCCTCCTGTCTTGCAGTGTGCAGAGCGCTCCCCGTTACACTCCTTCCGTCCACCAATCAGAGCGCTGATGAGTCTCTGCACCAGCACTCTGACCCAGCAACCCCCTCTCTAGTCTGGTGCCACAGGTGGCATAAAACACCTTTTATAGCGGCACGCCGATGTCCGACACTGCAGGTCCGGACCCGCCCCTCGCCCGCATCTCATCCTCCGTGATGCTGTGTTTCTATAATTCATAACTCTCTGAGTGCATCTCCAGCCGAGTGTCGGCATCTGTGCGCTCCAAGCCTGCAGACATTTTTCCTTCTTATGAATTCCTCTGCATTTGACAGATTACAGGAATCACCACGCTGGCAGGTCTCCTGAAATGTTGCTTTATAGCGGCTTAAGTGAGTCATTATAGCGGTTTTATTGCATCATATTGATGTTTCTCGAAGCCCAGATTAACATTAATGACGTCCTGCAGACAGCTGGTAGCAGCTAACTGGTACAGATACATGGCACGGGCTATTTTTAATGCTGATGCTCCAACTTTCTCTCGTGGAGCTGAGGCGCTTGTTGGCGTTGAATTCAAATGAAGACGACACAGAAGAGTTTCTTTATCACAAACTGTTTCACTTGATCTGAAAAAAACATTGAGCCTTGTTCAGTTTTTACAAGTGATTTTCACACTTAATTAAAAGTGGATTTTATCATTTGTGCCTCACATTTTGAATTAAAAGAAACAACAATCTTTCCTTCAACAAAATATAAATCCTGTCCATTATTGCGTCACACTGGGTATATTTAAGCTTTCTTTGCATATTTATGCAAGCGTTACATTTGCTTGATACATTAAAAAACCCACACTTTTAAGCGTAGAGCGACAGCAGAGAAGAAGATCTATAACGCACCAGAGAGAATAATAAAAAGCCATTTTTAAATATTCCGAGGGCAGGAGGTTTCTCGGAACAAAGAGGAGACAGAATAAGTGGGTTTTCGATAAGAAGCGTGAACGGGTGTCAGGGGACATGTGTGCTACCATGCCTGCTCCCGGGGGACCTTCTATATTTATACGTCTGTCTTCACCAGGACCTCAGATGGTGGAGAGTATTGAGGCTGGAGTTTATGTTTTAGCTAAATGAGCCTAATCTCAAGCAACAATGGTCCGGGCCAAATTCGTGTTTACTGTGTCCGACCCCCTCGCTTCAGAGATAGCAGCAGCAGCAGCACGAGCTTGGCAGAACAATACCGTCCACTGCCAGCTGAAAGAGACGTGGGGTGGGATGACGGGTGCAGCGAGGAGGGGGAGGGAGGATGACAGGAGTCTGCAGGAAAGATAAAAAAACACACCCAAAATAAATCTCACAAGAAGCTGTGGCTTCGTTGTCTGTGACGAATTCCTCCTTTATCTCAGTCATCATCTGCTTGTGTGTTGGTGCTACAGATATTAGAACGAACCATCAATTACACGGTTTTTCATAACATAATTGACACATATTTTTCCATTGATATTGAACAGAAAAACAGCTGATTTAATCCTGTGTTATGTATCAGTAAGTAAGCTAGACACATATTTCTGTACCTAGTCATGTACTCTTTTTAACACGACCCTGAATTATTTAGAATTTTTTTTTTTTTAATTATAAATTACATAATTAAATATAAATTAATGGTACCAATGTTCCAGTTCACTGACTGCAACATGGTAAAAACACAAACAAGAAATTGAAATACTTAAAAAATGTTGTTAAAGAAGATTGGCAAGAGTCTTCCAAGTGAGGTGACATTTGAAATAGAAACAAGATGTGTCTAAGAAAAGTCTGAAGGTATCATGAGCTCTCATAAACACTGCAAATACAATAGAAAGTACTAAGGTAAATATGTTTTTATTTGAGCATCAAAATACACAGATTTTGAAGTGTTTAAACGTGGTTAAACATACGTTCTAAACTGTACGAGCCAAGTAGGTAAAGACAAAATAATTGATATTTAAATTAATATGAATTAAAATATAAAAGCCATGACACAACACGTTTTTTTTGACGATTATAAAATTAAAAATGTTATAATTTCTCTTGCTTATAAATACTTGTGCATTTATTAAATAATAATAAAATAAATAAAAGTTCCACATTAACAAAGGTCTTGAATGCTATGTAGGAAATGTTGTAAAATGCTTCTTTTTTTTTTAATAACAACACAAAGATAGGACCTCCTTGTAATAGCATTGAAATTTGAAATGCTTGTGAATATTGATCAATATAATTCACAGACACAGTCCAACACTGATGGGAGTAGGCAATACAACTAGAGTCGATGTATACCTTTAGAGCTGTTGGCTTGTATCAACTCTTAAGATATACAACGACTCTTCAAGCTTTTTAAAAATATATCAATCTTAATTTTTATGATGATGTTTTCTAAGCCGACAACATATTCATGTACTACTCAAAATTAATCCAGATGTTTGAGTGCATCAGTGTCTAGAACAGGTGTTCGAGGTTGTCTTTTTTGAACGTCTTTCTGATAACGGGACATTTAAAGAGGAGATAATGTGTGTGTGTGTGTGTGTGTGTGTTGCAAATGATCCATGGCTCGTCAATCTAAATTCGTTGCACGTATAAATGCGAACACTTTTTCTTAATCGCATCAACGAGCAGAATGTCTGTAACCCAATAGCTCTGGTTTGTTTTCCTCTCACAGATAATTCCTATAATGGCTACTTCTCAAAGTGGTCAACTTCTTCTCTAGCTCCTGCTCGGATTGTCGAGGAAAAACGAGAGCGAGGAAAAGGAGCGAGCGGGGTAACTGAGGAGAAGTGATTGGAGAAGGATATTTTCTCCGAAGCGGTGCCAAGAATGGGCAGAGGGCAGACGCCGTTATAGATTTACCTTGAGCCAATTGGGGACAGACGACACCCTCTCAACCACGTTACACTACGAACACAGAGGAAGTGCTGATGTCACCCTGAACAAGACACGCACGGACTACTGCAGCAACACGTCTCCCTCACTTGTTGAATCCATAGAGAAGGAATTAATCGGACATCCCGGAGTCGGTGTCACGCCCCTCTCACACACACACACACACACACACCGCCTCCCCTCAGAGATTCCATCAATCACTGTTACAAAGTTTGCCTCGAATGCTATGCAGTGTTTAATGAATGCAGGACTTTTTTATCTGGAATCGTTTATGGATGCATTAGAGCGACAATCTCCCTCCTGAGAATATGTTATAATCCTTGACCCACGCTCGACTGCTCAGGCCATCACAGATCTCTCGAGTAGAAGTGATGGCTCTCCACCATCTGGCTCTCAGGTGTCCAGAACAATCCTTAAAGAATGAACACGAAATCGGACAAAAACTTCATTGACGTTGTACTTCTAAGGTAGCTCCAGAGTGAGCGCCGTTCTGTCTGGGCAACTTCCTACGTGATGACGTCGCATGCCGCAAACGTCTTTTTAAAAGCTTTTTTTATGAGTGAAGAGAACTTCAACAGAGTGATCGAAGGACACTTTGTACCGCACATTAAACATTTAAATTAAAATAATTACCATCTTTGTCATTTTCCTAGCATCCATCTGTCCGTCACTTCCTGGTCTGAAAACACGTGTGACACGTGTGACTTTCAACCCAAAGGAACGTGCCCGGGCGACATGTGACGAACATGTTTTACCAAATAAATAGCTGTTCTTCTTATATAACGAAAATTGTTGAAATGTACTGATAACTGGTAAGTTTAAAAAGCGCCCAAAAAAAAGTGTTGTCGTCGTGATATGTATCCCGGAAACATACCGTTTGAGTCACATGCGGCTTTTTGTTAAATATATGTTTTGTGCTGGTACAACGTGTCCACGGATCGCTCAGTTCAATTTTCGTTCACTCATAAAAAAAGCTTTTAAAAAGATGTTAGAGTTTGCGGCGTGTGACATCATCACGTAGGTATGCCAGGACAGAAATAGTATTGCGAAACAAAATGGCTCTTACGCCTTCAAGAGAAAAGGAAATGAAATAAGAAACGAAATCCATGTTGCTTTTCAGTCTGGTTATTATAGTTGGTATAAGAACCAGTTTGTAGCAGTAACCGTAACGAGTGACAGGAGCTCACAGAGTCATAAACAACGCTAATGATTTCATTTTGACGCTCCATGCAATAGAAGAGCCGTTTCAAAATATCACTCAAGAACCAGAGTGTCAAGATAAAGGATAACAGGTTTTTTTTTACCAACTGAGGTTCAGAATAGATTGTAGATTCTGTTTCTTTCATCGTGAATTAAAACCCTTTGAAAAAAAGCATCCAAGCAGAAGAGAGAGAAAGAACTCTCTTGGCAGAAGTGTCTAAGGAAGAGGTAGGCAATCCTTGATGAATTCATGTATTTTCTTCTACGGCAATAGATACTGAATAAAGAATTAAAGGCATCTCAAAAAGACCTAAGCGTCTTTATACCAGTGGGAACTCTCCATTTCACTATAATTCACAGATAATTCAATAAAATAAAGTCAACTGACTCAGTCATGAAGAGAATCTTTGCAGCGCAGATTTTGACAACATTCCTCAGAGACTTTCTTCAGCACTGACATGAGAGCAGAGACTCAACATTCAGTCCGTGGCGCAGTATATTCCACTCCAGTCGCACCAAACATGAGCACAACATCAGTCTTCTCAGAGCAGGGGAAGTAAAACCACAGCTGTTTTGACACAGAGGATCGATTAGTCACTTCAGCGATTCCCCAATCAAAATCATTGATCGCTTTATTGAAACGAATCATACTGTGCCGATCACATGGCAGAAGAATCAATGCATTGTTGTGGCGTCAGTGAAGCTCCTCCTATATAATATATGATTGGTAGCACATGAAATAGCTACTGGTATTCATTTGTCAATTAAAATGAATAATTGGAATGATAAATAAAGAATTAATTTTCTGATGGTTTGGGAAAAAACATGTTTAAAAGACGAGAGTGTGAAACAGTAAGCTTGATTTAACTTAAATATTTAAAGATACGGAGTGAAAAATGCATATGTCAACAAGAACTTCTTGCTGGTTTTTGACATTTGTTTGGATCTGTGCAATTCTTAAGGACAATAAATATGTTGGGAAAAAGTATTTAAAATAAGGAAACCTATTTAAAATAAATAAAGCTATTTGTATGGGAATGAAGAGAAAAAACGCTTTACAAATATATTTAATAGTTACAAACATATTTTAAGAACTTTCATTTTAAGCATTTATCGTAAACATCTTTGTTCGAGGGTTGATCTGTGACCCAATGGTTAGCTCAGAGCAGGAAGGTTTTAGGTTTGCATCCTGCTACCCGTGTTGGTTCTGTAGGCTTCTGTGGGCTTTTGTGTGTTGGTTCTGTGTTGGTCCAGTTTCCTCCCACAGTCAAAAAATAACATGGTTTGATTTGAGTACTCTAAATTGTGTGTGTTAACACCGTCTCTCGCCCTAAGTAGCTGGGATATTCATGGTAATTTTGCATTCATTTTTTGTACCTGAAAGACCAGCTTTGGTGTCAAAAAGGTTTATAAAGAGACCTCCAGTGGAAGAGAACTGAAAGTTACATGACAATTAACTCATGTGTTTATGCAATAAATATAATGTATATATAGAAAATCATGAATGTTTCATGCCCCCCTTTCTCCTCAGAACTAACCCCATGTGACATCAAGAGGTCACCTCTGAAGTTAACGAGGTCTAGTATTGACTGCATGTGGCAGGAGGCTAACCTTTGACCCCTGGCAACACACATACACACCTTATACCATTTAAACAAACACACATGTTTTAAACAACACAGCTTCGTCCAACACCAACGTTGACTGGAACGTTCAAGTTGTCACCAAGTGTATCTCTCATTTTAACGCAACACTATTGATCACCTCTAGGTGTGTGTGTTTGTGTGTTTGTGTGTCAAATATCAGAATTTAACCTTGTCCTTGCTGAATGACGCCATGTACACACACACACACACATGAACACAAACCGCAGGGTGTGACTGCACCTCCCTTACTTGACTTTTCACACACACACTTAATGCATCACAACATGAAAGTTTAATCACGACACAGAAAGACACACAAACCTTCTGGTAAATTAAGAGCAGCACAGAACAGAATGTTCGAAAGAAAATGTGTGTTACAGTTTAATTGACGGATGAGCGATTGAGGACATGTAACACACACACACAAACACACACTCCCAGAGAAGCATCATCCCATGAAACTGAGGGAAACCTGAACATATGGTTGATGAGAACAAGAAAAACAACCTGTGAGTGAGTGTGTTGATGTAACATTCTTTCATAAGAGCTCCATCTGTGAGAAACCTGAGTTTCTTGTGTTTGTGTGTCTTGCCTGTGTGTATACATGTGTGATTGTGTGTCTGTTTGAGCTATGTCATATGTTGTTCATGACGGACAACTTGTGTCCAGGCAGTTTTGTCTCTAATGTTAATGTGAATTAGAGTTTTACATATACCGAAGTTAAATTGTTTTTATTATAAAACGATCAACCTCAAACCAAATAAAACACTTTGTTGTGTGAATACAGTGTTTCTCACGCAGACAACAAGGCTTGACACACCAGCACGCTCACGGACACGCACTAGATCGTCAGCCCGGGCCGGTAAATCCTCTTCATTCACCCTCCTCACATTCTCCCATCATCCATCATTCACCCTCTGACCCCCCTGTTCCCGGTATCCCCAGTGGGATGACCCCCCACACCCCCCTACACCGACACACGCCATGTGCACGTATGCATCACAACAAAAGAGAACTCCCGATTTCTCTACCTTTTTCTTCACTTCACGTGAACGCTTCCTCGCCTTCTTCTTCTTCTCCTCCTCTTCTGCGGCGTTGAGGTTCTCGTCAGCCTTCTTCTTCAGCTGCGAGGCGGCGTGCGCCATGCTGCCCCCGCTCTAATTAATCCTCACAGGTGGGAATTGAAGGTTTCGCCGCTCGCGCGCTAGTTTCCCTGCTCTTATTGTTCCCCCTCCACTGGTGTGCAGGGAGTCAGGCGGAGTGAAGTGGATCCTGTGAAAAAGTGAACCTCCAGCTTTTTGTTCCTCCTCCTCCCCGTCAGCGTGTGGACGCAAACATCAGGTCCAGGACTGAGACACCTCACTACTGTAGAGTCCACGCTGTCACGACGCGTACAAAAATATCTCCACCAGGCACTTCCTTTGTCAGAGTGGTCCTCTTCATAGCAACAATCTTAGGACGACCAGGGATGGAAGAGGAAGGGGTGTGTGTGTGTGTGTGGGGGAGAGGGGGGTCTTCTCCAGCATCTACCCAGACATCTCATTACTCTGCTAGGGTTGAAGAAAACGGTCCTGCCCCCCCTGCGTCACTGGTTCCCGGAGCCTGCTGATTTCACCTGACCATCCATCCTTGAGTCCACAACGTCTCGCCGGGACATGTGAACAGGAGGAGAGAAAAAAAGGGAAGGAGAGAGAAGGAGGAAGAGGAGGAGGGAACACTGGAGGTGCTGGAGGAGGAGGAGGAGGGGGAACGCCAGTGAGCGGGGGCAGCTGGGACACACAGTGGAAGAGGGGGAGCCATCTCTATAGACGCTGAGCTCCAGTTGGATTGGGTTTAAAGATCGGATGATACATTGAATGTTGCACACACAACGACACGCACCTATTGTACCAACCACACATCGGTTCGAAACCATAAGAGTAACACATTAACTTGTACCTTAAAATTTTATGACGTGTTCCTCTTGACAACACAAAACTGTCTATTGTCCAGATCTTAAGGCAGCAAAAAGTCACATTTTGACAGTTTTTATTCATATTTTTTGCAACAATTGTTAAGTTGAGTCATAACTCACAGTAGAACTCTCTTGCTATTATACGAACAATTATCTTCACTACACAACTTTGTCTGGACGACCCACGCGGAGATTCAAGAGCCGGACAAGAGCCTATATCTAACTAATGTGGCAGTAGAGGTTTCACAACGTTGCAGTTACACTCTTCTGCCACTGGGGAGAGCCATAAAATATGTTATCAATCTTACGTATTGGTACTTTAAACTGTGACACTATTGCCAAAATAAATAACTCTTTAATTTGTTTTAAAAAAGACACGCTCCCTGGACTGGTCCATGCATAGTAGGAGTTGAAAGATGGTATTTTATTTTAATCTCATACTCTCTGCGTAACACAATCCCTAACTACTCTTCTCAACTTGTTTAACACTAAGTTCCTTTCATTACAAAGACAAACACTTTTTTTCATCTCCAGCTTTTACTTTCATTGACATGTCATACCTTTGTCAATATAGTCTTCATCTGATGGAAGTTTAGAAGTGATTCACTCTGTTGTGAGACCAGGACTCAATGTGTGGCGTATGTTCCAAAAAGACAGACTCGACAGATGTATAATTCAGAATTCATTTGCATCTGAGGTATTGTGGTTGCAGGGGTGGTGGGATGGTGGGGGTTCACACCTTGGAGGGATTCCTGTTTGATTCCAACACAATTAGCTGCTTTCAAGGAAGAAAAGCCTCCAGGATTACAGTAATGAGGAGCCAAAAAATATAATCCTGCCGCCTAAGGCCACGAAATCCTACGCCACGGAGACAATTAAACACTTTTGAATATTCTAAGAAAACCCTCAGATATTGAAAATCGTAGACATCTGTGTGTGTCGCATGAATTATTTAGGGTCGTCTCCACATGTGATTGTGTGTTGATGCTGTGAACCCACTGCAGCCTTCGAACATTAACATGAACAACACTGTGTCATGTGACACCAATGCAAGCTGCTGATTGGTCCACCATGTTTAAACAGAGATTGGCTACAATTGTGGGAAGGTCTTTCCCACCAACATACACAAAGAAAATGAACAATTTAATGGCACCTGAAAAACGTATAGAGTATAATATTATTCCTTTATTGTTTCATGTTTAAAATTGTATATCGCTTGGTTTTCGTTGTTACAGTTTTTATCATTATATGATAATGTGAATATAAATCCGTACAAAATACATTACAATATTTCTCATATCAGCATTTAAGTCAGTTAAAACAAACACCTGTTTAATTATAATTTATCTTGCTTTTAGAAAAGTTAACAAAACAGTCTGATTAAATAGATATTCATAATTTATGCTCATTCATTATGTGCCACTGTTCATGTTTCTCTCCCACCATTGAGGATTAAAACTAAAATTCACTTTATAATATTTAAACCTATACGATTAATAGTAGCCAGAGTATTGCCAACCTTCACATCCTTTAAATAAACTTTCTGCCGCTCAGTTCTGCAAATGATAATACATCAATAATAAAAATGATTAGTAGATATATATTCACAATTCTTTCCATGAATAAAAGTTGGTCCAATCATTTCCACTCATTGCTTCTCTTTTTTTTTAATAAACCACCTGTCAAAGAGTAGCTTCAACTGGGATTTGGTGAATTAATCCGTCATTATCTCCGGCTGTAAAAGGAGCTTATGAATGAAATGTATGAGCTCTTTAAGTCCACAGCTGAGATTAACAGCAGGTGATTCCTCTGAACACGGATAAAAAAAAGTCTAACAAAAGATGACACTTTCTCAAGGTTCAGGAACTTGATATTTGAACCAACAAAGATAGTTAAATTATGTTTTTAAATCATAGCAAATACTAGTTAATGTGTGTGCAGAAATGCTTAAAAAATGGCCCATAACCAAAAAGCAGTTACAATTTCAAATGAAAAACTATACTATGGAATATGGTTGGAAAACAGCGCTATTGTATTTACGTTTTATTTTTCATGTAACTCAATAATTTTGAGGGGAAAAAAATGTAAAATGTATCTGGTTAATAAAAAATTGTGTTTAATTCAGTGGCAGGGTTTAAAGTTGTACATCAAATGCATCTGGATAATAGTAACTTAATCAGAAATATGAATTTAAACTCACAAACAGCTATAGAGTTTGAATGTCGCAACCGAAAATACAGAACTGTCAGAACACAAACCATTTTTACAGCCTCAGTTAAAGACTCACTGACTTCACGAGCAACAGAAATATCTATAGCAAAATGTCAGTTCAACTGGATCTGGTTCTGAACATTCATCTATTATAATTTATATTATTTATGTACATGTTGAAATAACAAACTATTAAATATTCACTGGTGGATTTAAACTACTATAAACTATAGTTGTAAAACAGCTAAATACAACATGGTATTGTAACTTTAATAGTATAAATATGAAATCAATGACGATGAAACTATAAAGTAAACATGTTAGAAGAGAAGGGAATCTCACTTCCTGTCTGTGAACCTAGAACCGTTTTTCTGTTGTGTCTGTCTACCTCTAGTGGTCAAACAGTGGTAACACAGCACAAAAAAAAATTGATTCCGCAATAAAATGGGAAATATATTGTAATAAAACCCAATAATAATCAAGAGATGAAGATGTTTTTCTATTCTTAAAATGTATATTAGAGAATTATGGAAGTGAAGAAATTGTCTTCTTGCTGTTTACTTTTTGGACACTTGGAGGCGCTATTACATCGAATAAAAGTGCAACGTTAAAGTCTCGACATTTCAAGATGTTATAGATAAACTATATATACAAAAGGAAAGTGCATGATCTAACACGAAAACTGGTTGAATTGTAATATCCCTTTTTGATCATAAGTTTAAATGTGCCTCTTTAAAAAATAAAAACAATCTGTTCACATGTATAACACAAAACTTTCCAAATTTAACATGTCTGTGTGCCGAGTCATTTATTCTTTATATTTTCACAAAGACAAAGACATTCTACTCTCACAATTTCAATGCAAAGGCTAAACATGAAAGATAACTCTCCAAAACAAACCCCTAGAAAAATCTAGAAGCTTTTTTTTTTTTAAATGATAAAAACCAGATACATTTTGAAAATAAACTAAATTATTGACCTATATGAGATTAGGAAAGAAAGCATTAATGCTGTAATGTGGATGAAGTCTGGTAGGGAGGATGGATGCATCTCTCTGACAGTGTTCCTCCTCGCCTGTGATTTTCTTTCTCTTCCAAAACACCTCACACTGTCCTCGACACGGACAAAGCATCACCCCTGTGAGGCCCTTTACTGTAAATAGCCCAGATAAGAGTGCGAATAATGCAATAACTCTGTTGTGTTCCGGAGAGTGTTCGGAGAAGCTGCAGGGACAGTCGGACAGATGAGATCATATTTAAAAGAATGGAAGGGTGGGTGTGGCCGCCCCATAAAGGAAAGCGTCCATTAACAGCAAATATACGACTTCATGTGGTTACACAGCAACTGCTGGAGCAGGAGCTTCTAAGAGCCTCTCAGATGTCAAAGTAAAGCTGTTGTTGTGTTTGAGAAGGTATTTTCTAGCCTTCACCCTGTCTCACCAGGAGGGGGCTCTTGGATGCTGATCAGGCCTTAGAATAAAACTGATCTTACTCAATTTATTTGTCTGGACTAAAAGAAATAACAGATGTAAGATAAGTCTTCATTGAGCATTAATTGCCATTGTTTATTCACAATCTTGCATTATTTTTCACCAACCTAAAATAAAATGTAGCTTAAAGAGACATTGATGAAGCAAAACGCGTTTGTAATATAAAATATATGTAATGTCAATTAGAATAACATTTTCCGTACTGAGGAACACGACTTAAAAGAAATTACAAAAACAGATTTTTTTTTTTTTTTTTTTAACTGAGAGTCGAATCACAACAAATCTCAGCAAGCTCAATCTAAAGATAGCATAACATGGTAAACAGCATCAGTGCTAACCTCACTTGAATCAAAATGTTCTTGTGGTGTTATAACATATAAATATAAAATATAAAATATAATTATATATAAATATATTCTGCATCCGTATTACAGTTGACACACAATAGTATCCAACGTAGCATAGCTCCGGTCAAGTAGCATAGCTTACACTTGTTCATATTGGAAAGTCTCTTCTTGCACATTGCTACTGCTAACAGCAGAAGTTAAAATGTATGAAGTTATTTTGTGAATGTTATCTCAAAGAAGCACTATATAAATGTTTTGCATTAATGTTTTTGACATGAGAAGTGATGAGATGCTTTCTTGAGCCACCAGGAAGATAAAATAAGGAACTGATCCAAAAGCCGCTCTTTCTCTAGTAAGTAAGTAAGTAAGTCATTTTTATTTGTATAGCGCTTTTCCAGACCAGGGTCACAAAGCGCTTTAACAATCAAACAATATTCAATAAAGTATATATTTTAAAGATCAAGATAAAACTGATAACACAACAGGAGTTCCAGAAAATCAAGGAAAAGCCTGAACAAATAGAAACGTCTTAAGATAAACTAATGCACATGCTGTATGTGGCAATGAAGCAACAGAAGCTTCACTACGTTGCATTTACACTGTTCTGACAGGGGAGGGTGCCATAAGAAATATTTTCAATCTATATTTTATAGTTTATATAACTTTATTGCAGCTTTAAAAGTGCTAAAGTGGATTCAATTCAATACAACCACTTCCTCACAACAGTGTCTGTAAGTCATTATGACCACATTGGCTTCCATTAGGAGTTTACTAGATTCCTCCGCTCCTTTAACCATTCATGATGGTCAGGTTTAAATAATTGAAAATATTTTCTAAACTTCATCGCGGTTAATCCATACAACCAAACAGTGATGTCAACAGAAACTGGCATCGATGCAATGACCATAAAGGACCAATGGGATTCAGATTAAGGTTGCAGGGTTTGATGACAACCACAGTCGTTTAAAAAAAACGAATCAATTTTATCCACTTACCTACAATATAAAAAAAATGTAAGAATGTTAGTGTGACCATTTGAATAAAACATTGATTCACAAACACCAGCATTCGGACTGAGATGCTAGCTGGCCCTTTTGGTTGTTTCCTAACATGACTCCCTGGACGTCCGTCTGTCTGTTTCAGGTCAAGTCCCGTCTCCTGCTGGCACTCTGCCACCTGTCTCCACGGCAACAGAAAACACGAGCCACAAATAGAAGTGAGTCCCATTCGCTGTGAACACACATGCTTGTACATCCCTCTAGTGGAACATCCATATTTTCATAATTAGTAAAAAACATTTTCTGATTTAAAAAAAATAATATATTTATTTTTTAACATTTTGTTTTGAAATTTAAAAAAATAATAATAAGAAGAAGAATCAGTGTTAAATATTGCACTACGGGTGCAATTTATTTTTCTAAGCAAATTATGAACAAACATTTTTATATAAAATATATATATAAACACAATAATAATATATAAAATAATTTGAGTGATTGAAATGATGTTTACTAAGTGTTGAACCTAACCTGCTGATGCTCATATAAGTGCTGTGAGATGATTTATTGACACGTAAATTAAAGCTCAATGCTCAAAACTAATTAATTCATCGACACTCTCAACCTGTGAAGCCTCCTGAAGGATTGTGGGAAATTACACTTGAGTTTAACGCTTTCATCATTCGTCTGCGGGGAGCGATTGCAGATGGTGTGTGAGCGTCTTTAATGTGAACTCTAATCTATGTGGAGACATAATCCCTGACACCCCCCCGACATTCAGGAAGTTAATTAGACATGAACTTTCCATTACTGACACGGATGCCTCGCCATAATCCATGTTGTCCCGGGACATCAGAAGCAAGCACACGCATGTATAAATCACATCCTGGAAGCCTCTACAACTATGTATGATTGGTCCATGACTTCTTCCTCATCCAGCAACTGTTGGTGTAATTCAAACTACACCGAATTAACTCTAAATTAAACATATTTTGTTGAAACCGTGTAAATGACTCAACTTTAGTGGCTGTAGAAACCTTTGTAATAAATACTCAAGTCCAGCCATCTTTTCGTTCTTTAGTATTCTGACGTCAGTAGCCGTCTTTCCTCTTCTTCTTTCTCACCTTCTGACTCTCGCAGACATCTCCTCTGAAGCCTTCTCTCTCTCTCTTTACCTTCACACTCTGTCCGTCTCTTTATTCGTCTTTCAGCAGATCTTTCTTTGTGTCGTCTGTATCCAGCTTTATCAACCACCCTCCCTCCCTTCTTCCAACTATTTTACACGTTCGGTTCCTAAAAAAAAATATGTATAAACCACTTTACATTTTACTACAGCAAAAGTCATTGTTGTGAACAGCCTTGCTCCAATTGAGACACATGCCTGTTCAACTGGGACGATTCACTGAGGCAAACTCAGGACCTGTCAAACGTTTGGAATAGAAATCCAGCAGAGCTGGAAGAGGTTTACTGGCATCTGCAACCGTTGCCTTCATAAATCAACATTTCTTAATGGAACATATTTTAAGGTACAAATATACATTGGAGTTGCAAATACAAGAAGTAAAAAAGGTCAAATGTACTTCTACTTTAAATGTCTTTGAAATCGGAGTGGAATCTTGATTAAAAAAATCGAAGTGAGTATGTTGGGCTGGACTTGCTATCGGTAACTTGAATGAATCCAATAATGTCATTTTTTTTTCTATAATAATGGTTCGGTGAATGAAGGAACTTCCACTGTGACAGTAAATGTGTGATACTTTGTTCAGTATCGCAGTTGTAAAGGTCAGTGACACACTCTTGAAGACGGGAATCCATCAAAAAGGTTTGGATATTAGCAATGCTCTCAGACGGAGCTGTGATTAAGCTAATGTGTCTGTAACCATGGCGACGGGAGCATGCCAAAGATGATGTAATGCGTTAAAAGAAGGACCCCCCCCCTCTCATTTCTTCACATTTGTCTGCACAAGAGCCACTATTGCTCTTCAGAGGTTCACGTTTGCCTGGTGTTGCTGGACTTCGACTCGTGCAGCGACGCTCACTGACAGAGACGTCACCATCAAGCGCTTCATTTACAGATTGCTGATGAGAGATGTGATCTATAGTTGGTTTTACGCCAACTTCTCCTCCGAGCCGATCCTTCTGTTGCTTACTCAGTCACCCTTACATTAAGCTAATTCAGTATCGTTCGCTCTCCGACGACGGTTTGGCACAAAGAAAAACCGGAGGAAGCTTTTTCTTAGCAGGAACATGAGTCAGCAAAGTGATTTATTGCATTAATTCCCGCGCTACCTCTGCAAATCATGTTTGCTGAGGGCTCCATTTCTCTGGTGAAAAAAAACAAACGTTAATGACCATACAACACTTCTGGTGCCGACAGAGTATTTTTAAATGAGTTCTTTTAAAGAGGAAATATTTTCTTGCAACAACAGTGTAAATTATATTGAGATTTTAGCATATTGACAATAATTTAACATCTTTCTAGAAAAAAGATTGTTCCTTAAATGTCAAGGAGTACCTGAAATACATGACTTTAATACAATTTGTAAGTTTTTAATTATCTTTAATTAACATTTTACCCTTAATAATTTATAGTTTTGTGGACTTTTGTCTAATATTTATATTAATTAAAAGTATACTGCCATGTTTTTTATGCTTTTTTTCAGAAAATTGGCATCATTGATGATAATTTTCCAAGGCTTCCTTAATAATAATAATCAGGCAAGAATGGATGTTTTTCTTTCAAAGTTGTGCGCCTGCGGCTCTTAGTCTCATCTGCTGACTAAAGCAAACGCAGCGAAACCATTTGGAAATAAAGCCTGAAGATCGGCGCCAATCCTTCGTTGGCACGGTGTTGTTTGTTTTCCTACATCCTCTCACCTGAAAGACCCCGGGACACGGTTTGAAGTGATCATGCAGGATAGGAACCGACAAGAGTTGAGCGTGGATCATGTTCTAGCAGATCTTTGCCTGGTTGACGCAACGTGACACAGAGCTAAGCACGGCGCTCGGCTGCATCAGAGAAAACACGACATGTTGGTGAGAAAAACACGCAGCAGCACGTCCGATTCTAAACCTCGTGACACAAAGTTTGCAAGTCAAGAAGTGTTGAAAAGGTCTTGTGAAAATCATCTTATTTAACAACAAAAAACTGCCGTTCACATTCAAACTCAACCTGATTCATTTTTAAATAGCAAGTTCTGACTCAACAGCTCCCATGTCTCGTGCACGCCTACCTCGAGAGGTGTTCCTCAACTTCGCCCCCAACATCAACCAGAATAATTCACGGAAATAGAATCGATAAAATCAGTGATTCCCGGGGTGCTACTTCTGCACTTCAAACTAGTATCTTCACTGCCCAAACATTACCATTACATTTTCTGCAGGTCTAGATGATGTAACATAGAAAGGTGCTACTATTTATTTTATACAACCAGTGTTGAGGACCACAAATCTTTCTTAAAGGAGTCAGAGCACTGTCCAAAGATAGGGGTCCGGGTCAGCTATATGACTGACCATATTTCAGGGGACGTGTGTCAACCGTATAGTTCACTTCTAACTCTGTAGTGGTGACGGTTCTGTAGGTTGGATGTAGAAATACTAGTTAAAGCAGTGGCAGATGTAGTCGAAGGATAAAACATAGTAGTTGGCGTATACATCAGTATTGCTAACAAGACCTTTATGGTCTAAATTCCAAATAAACTATTTGCCTATAAAAGTCTGGCAATGCTTGTACACGCTTGTACTTCCGGTAAATAGATAGTATGAGTGTTGAATTTTTGTAAAGGAGTCAACACGACGGCCTTCAACAAGACCAACAGCCCGTCCTGTCACTGGTCATGATTCAATCTCTACCAGGAAGAGTCTCCTGGATTTCATCAGTGTGAAGTTACAAGGTTCTCCAGCAGCCAGCGCAATTTTAGAAGCAGCATCTAGTCAGTTTCCATTTCAATTTACGGTTAGCACTTCCTCCTACTGGGGCAACCTGGCACCAGCGGTCCAACCTGGTCCAGGTCCATGAATGGCCAGTAGTAATTGCTCTCGTGTTTCGCTGTTGAATGTCTGCCGGTGGAGGCGGCCAGGTGCCGTATCTCGATACGGGTTCTTACGCCTGGAATCCTGAAGTAACCTTATCTAGGACTTCGGCTCTGAGAGTAGTGGACTCGTAAGATCAGAAAAGTTAACTAGCGTCTCATCAAAGCTACTTTTGTTCGCCATGGAACTGAAAGAAAAGTAGTTGAGAGTCTTATGAGAGGAAATTAGTGAAGGTTTGAATGGAAAATAGGCCAAAAAAGACAGAAATTATGAATTGTTCAAGCGGATGAGGAGACTTTACATATGCCAGAACGGACTGATATTCTGGATCAAATGGGATTAGAATTGGACATATTTGAATTTCAATGGGAAATTCCTGACCTACCACCTTATATCTTGACTGATTCTGTGATGCAGTTTGAGGTTCTAGGACATTAAGGTAAGTGTGGACTATAATAATTTATTCATTCATTCATTTTCTGCCCCTTATTCCCTTATAGATGTTCGCAGGTGGGCTGGAGCCTATAGATTCTTTGGGGGACACCCTGAACAGGTTTATAATCTTGCGCGGGGCACACAAAGACACACAACCATTCAAACACACTCATACGTATGGAAAATTTCCCTAAGTTTCCTAAGTTAAACCTCTGTATGTTTCTGGAATGGAGGAGGAAACCGGAGTGCCCGGAGTAAACCTAGGCAAACCGGGGAGAACATACAAACTCCACAAAGAAAGGTCACAAGTTGCTCCCACCAACCGGGAACATAAGCACTAAACACTGCGCACAAAACATGCGACACACATACTGATATATATATCTTTATATGTTAAGATAGTATCCTTCCATCATCCACTGCCATATAAACTGTCTATATGTCATCAGCAGGGAATCTAATTTGATTGTCATGTCATCAACCATCCCACATTTCACGTCCTCATGGACTGAAACCAAAAGTTGAACAATTGAATGACACAAACAAGATGGACAACACAACCATCAAATGCACCTTTTGACTCCCGAACCCGTCAGAATAATTCATGCCGCCACCGTTTTTTTGAGCTACTTCATGTATATAGAAAGCGCTGAAAGTATTGACATTGAAGAGGGTGTGGGTTGGAAATGATTGAACGTGGGCAGCCGCGTTACATAAGCCAGCGTCCATTTCTCCTCCGAAAAAGCAGCACAAAAACACAGCCGAGATGTCCAGATGGGATGTTGAAGTGGATCCGAACAGCAGAATAATCATTAGCCGACAGGTTATTCCAGTTCAGATCTAGTGTACCATGTAATGTTCAGCAGGAATTCAACCCTTTGAGGACAGCGTATCTAAAGAAACGCTTGTTATGGTGCATCTCATCACACCAGTTGTCTAGAGTTGAGTAAAGGTTACGGAGCTGGGGCCAAGACCCTTGAAGTCATCTACCGTGTCCTCCCGCGGGGCCTGCTCATCCACTTGGCCCGGAATTAACTTTCTCTGGATGTAGATAAACAAGATTTGGCCGACGAGATCAACTGTCAGAGTCCACTCCTCATCTGTTACTAGACCCAATGAGCTTCAGACCCAATAAGCTTCAGTTACACACAGACACGTAAGATGCATGCTGAGCATAGCAAGTGTCTGGTAACATCACAGTCGTTTTCACTGCACTTCGGTCGCGAAACGTCTGCACGGAACTAATACGAGATCATTTCAAAAGACCGGTTCACTGGGTAACACGGTTTAACCCGATAATAAGTAATAGATTGATTCTAGATTTACAAATTAGAATCCTCACAGCTGCTTTTGCTACTGAACCCTCATTAGCATTGAGCTATGTTAGGACGCTAGCATGTACAACTTTTAACATACTAGGAAATACACCAAACTCATATATTTGTTATCTTGGCAATTAAACATCAACATCTATATTGAACTTTACTAATTTAGCTATGCTAATACAGGCCAAATATCATGTGGCAATTTTAACAACACAACTTTTCATAATGCAATTGGCAGTTGGAAAGTGTTAGCAAAAATAGTAGCATTAACACTATGTAATACTATGCAAATAATATACATTAGCTTGCAACTGCTATTTAAAAAACATTAGCACTTGACCTGTACTTGGTCCAAACATAATTAGCGAATATTAGCACCTAAGATAAGTTGGGCTATCTTTACAAGCACTGGTTTCATTCATAACCCAAATCGGACATATAGTAAATAGTAAATGTGACAATTTACATAAAATCTTGGTAGTAACGCACTATTAGCAATAGGGGTGTTAGAAAATACCGATAAATCATGATATTATTTTTTCTGGATACTGTATCCATATTCAGAATTACTGTATCAATTATTTTGGCTAGTCAGCTAAATAAACATTGAAATCCTGCAGGATCCTGGCGATGACTGAGAGCGAGAGGATACATTTTAGGGTTTCAAAAGAAATGAAAGCAGTTAAGACTTCATCAAGAGGTCCTTGAAAACATCGGAAAATACTTGGACAATACTAAAAATGTATCCTTGTTTCTGAAGTATTGCAATATATGGTACCGTTGCTCCTGTACCGAATACGCATCTTATCGCCAGATTCTTGCCAATACACACCATTCATTAGCACTCAAGCTAAGTTGGACTTTAGATCTGCTGCCACAGTTTCCCTCTATGTACTCGCTATAAGGCTACATATAATCACTGAACTAAAAAAAGAAAAGAAATCTAAATCTAAAATCTAATTTTCTTCTTTGACAAATAGTTTTAAGCACTTCAATTATAATTCCCGCTCTGCTTACTCAGAGTGAAGAGAAAGCACTCAGAGTCTTTCGACTTTTTTTTAAACCGTTGTTAAAAGATTTTCCAAAACAACACTCTTGGAAGTGTCTTCCTCACTTCCTGGTTCTCCCACTGGGTTTTCGGTCGTCATAGCAACATCCATTAACATCCACGATAAGCTCTTTGGTCCCTGAGGTCTCCACTTGCTTTGTCATCCTCCTCCAACTAAAAAACCCAAACACTGAACATCCTCATTTATCACATCCCATATGATTTCTTCATGTAGGCATTATTAAGGAGTTCACTTTTCACTTTACAAAGAGCTAAATCCTGGGTAGTTTTAAAACATTTATTTGATTGAAATTACTTTTCTATTATTTAAATGATCTTTAAAATCATAATCACGTTTGTTAAATATTCTTAATAAATAATTCTAAATTACTTTAAAAACAAAATATAGGAGATGACAATAAAATAATAAAGTAGCATAAGATTCTGAGCAGCTAGAAGATGCTAGCATCCTAGCACCCGAAGAAGATCCACTCTTAAACTGACTCAAAGAGTCAAATTTAGTTGACCTTAAATAGTTATGCTCTCAATCTGAACATAAAGATGGTGACCGAGAAGAGGCTAAATACAATAAAAAAGACTTTACAACAGTATTGCATGCATTTTTTTATTATTTTAAAATGTATTTTGTTTTTAAATGATTTGAATGTTCGGATTCTCTGGTTGAGGGACGGCGCCATTAATCTGCTCAAGGGCTGCACGTCCTTAAACTGGATGATCATGATGTCATCGATTTTTACACCAAAACAACATCATGTGACTAGGACAGGAAGTTAAAAAAAGGTCGTTTTTTCTATTAAATGTTTCAATATTAAAGATTTTGGGGAGAATACTTCGCCTTGTGTCACTTAAGATGTATTTGAATAAAGATTACCGGGTTACAACTTGATCTCCTAATTTTAATTATTATATTTTTTTGTTTGAATAGCGAGACTGTGCTTCTCATCCTCCTTTTAAATCACCACAGTTCCATCTTTCCCCTCTTCCTCTATCCATCCTTCTACTGTCTCTTCAAACACAACAGTCGTTCATCCAGTCCTTCATCAGTCCAGGCTTCGTCTCAGCAACACTCTCCGGACAACACCTCAACTCGCCTCTTCTCCCCCCCTCACCCTCACTCTCACCCTCACCCTCCTCTACACCTTCTGCCCTTTTTGTCTCCCCACAAAATACCCCATAATCAATCATTAGAGCAGCGACTGTGGAAAAGCTCCACACAAGCACAACCAACACAATAATCCTGCACACTCACGCACCTGTTACACACTTCTGAAAGAATATATCCCTTCTTGCGTGTGAGGCCATTCAAAACAGCCGAGTCAGCATACAGTAGTGAGTTTTTACAGAATCCATGACGGAAGCATTTTAGCGCAGCTCACTTTGCCAAGAAACACACAAACAAAGAGCCGAGGTAAGCAGCGGGATCCTGAAAACTAAAGATCGATAAACATGAAGCTGGGTCATCATCGTGAGCCTCACAGGACTGAATCAAGATATGAAATCAAGAACGTAAACTTTTCAATGCCACACTGATGACCATAACATTATGATCACTCTGCAGTGGTCAGTACCACTCAACATTGTCAAAGGAGGGGGAATTAGTTTAGGGGTGGCAGTTTTGTAACGCCACCATTTTATCCTGCTGCTAATGAAGCAGGAATCAATGGCGACCACTGGCCACTGCGTAGATCATGTCATTAAATTAGCAAGAAGCTACTAGAAGTGCTGCAGCTGAACAATGAGGACTGCAGGGAGTGAACCTGCGTCTCTACTGCGAGGGGCTTCTACAGACGCTCTATGCACTCAGGTTTGGTCTGAATGGTTGACCCATGTCTCACACCCTGAGAAGCTGGGATAGACTCCATTACCAAACCTTGACACCAGGGTGGATGGGATGGATCAACAGTATATGAATGATATTGCTGAAGACAAACAAGTTTTATTTTTTTATTCCATAATATTTATTTCTCCAGCTCTGTTTTTCACTTCATAGTCAGATTCTGAAGAACAAACAGAAGGAAGGAGCACCAAACTGTCATTTAAGATTCACCTCAATCACACAGAAAAGCTCTTTGACGCAATTAAAGATGACATTAAACATCTCAACAGATTATTCACGCTCAATTTAACATCCGGCCGTTCACAAATATTGACCTTTCAATTGTTGCTTTTACCTTCTTTCCTTTCTTTTTGCGATGAGACGACTTCCCGTTCGCCTTCACCTCCTCGCTCATGGCTGGCTGGCGTGATTCCCAAACAGATGTGTTTATATCCACAAATGATTCTTAATCCAGCGTGGATGAGGAGAGCCACACTCCACACACTGACACACACTCACACACACACACTGGGCAACTCACTGGCTCAGCTGCTCACACCCACTTTCACACTCTCTCCGTCTGTGAGGAGCCAGGGAGGCGGACTGGGTGGACCCATGGACCCAGATTGTTCTCGCTCTCTGAGGTTCCATTCCTCTCGCGCTCACACCATCTTGTTTCACATCTACCTGATCTAGTCGCCGCCTACTCACTCCACAAGTGAGCGCAGCAACTAAATGCCGGAGCTCAAGTATTAATGGGAATCAATCATGTGTGTGTGCATGCGTGTGTGTGTTATTTTATCATATCTTTTTTTCCTGCTCACAGCTGCCAAAACATTGTCACACCAACCTTATGTCATCCTGCACTCAGCTAAGAAATCCACTCCAAATATCTGACAGAAGAAGGGAGTGGCGTTACCTTCTGGCTCAGCTCTACAGTCGTCACATGTTTTGAAGTAAATGTCAGCTCAAGTCTCGTCATCTAACTCTGACAAGAAAAGATGGCTTTAATGACAGGAGGCAAAGAGTGAGTCTCATCACACAAGGGAACCACGGCCTTAGATTTGAAGGTACTGATCCTCATCTCTGTATTTTAACGTTGAGACTTCAGACTCCTGCTACTGCACTGTAACCCTTTAAACGTTTGTCTTCAGCTCCACACTTGAGACAGGCACCTAACTTAGAAACGATTTTTAACTGTTGCAGCTCCACCTCTCACACACAGATGGAGCTTGTCTGACTCGCAAACTAAATGAATATCGCCCTCTACTGGGAAATACGTGGTACAACTACTTGTTGATTCATACCTCACTATACAAACAAAATTTTGCTTTTAATTTTTCTCAAGATCCATCTTATATATATATATATATATTGTATTATTATAATTGCCTAATAAAGTTACACTATTCATTTTTGGGCATCTGGTATCTTATTAAAATTTTGGCCCTTCATTTAAACTTGTATATAAATTAGCATGATATAAATAAATAAGTGTTGATGAAATAAATGTCCAGTTTTTGTGATTCATTCATGACATTTGACTATAATCATCATATTGTTTTACTTATGTTTAATAATAATATGTTTTTTTAATTAATTTTGAGTCCCATTTATTAATATGTAAGTAAGTATGTGAACGTTCAACATTTTTTAAAACAAATATTTTGGTTATCATCCTACAGCAGCAGAACAAGAACAGGAAGCTTGATATCAGTGAGTGCTCCATTATTCTGAATGGTGGTGAGGACGGATCTGAGTCTTGCTAATGGACCGTGAAGCCCAGCCCGGCACTGAGATGTCTCAATAGTTGTAAACACACAAACAAATCTGTTTCTCTTTCTCTTATGTCTTCATTTGGAAGCAGCTAAAGGTTTGTTGAAGGTTGTAAGTTTGACATTTATCATGTGCAGGTATGATGATAATCTCATTATTAGCTGGTTTATTTTAAAACAATTAAAGCCAATATGAAAACATAACTATTGAGGCTGAATGTGTGTACTATAAGCCTGTCCATTAGGTGTGCTAAAAGAAGCGACCACAAGAGGGCGCCACGTCACGTTTTATACATTAACCCCTGGATTTGTTTTATACAGAAACCAATTATTTATTTTAATTTTCTTTCAAGAAGAGTCAATATTATGAAATACATTATGAATCGGAATTAAACCGTTAATATAATAAAATATAAATTAAAATATTTCCAACTAATTGCGTATTCCTGGATTAAGGTAAGGTAAGGTAAAACTTTATTAAAAGGGTGCATCTTGATTTACATTGATGCCACCATTATATAGGTTGTTCAGTTTGAATAAATACAGTTATAGCTATGAGTGCTAATGTTAAAAGCTATTCTCACTTTACCCATATCTTAAATCAACGTAAATGCAAAACTTTACAGTTAATAATTATGAAAAAAGGAAAAATAATCCTAATTTGATATATTTTTAGGAGCTGGAGTGACATTCTCAGAGTGAATATTACTGATGTTTTATCAGAATCGAGCCACTACACTTGGTGTCAGGTTGACTGTGTAAGTGTGTGTGTGTGTGTGTGCACGACTGTGTGTGTCCTGGCTGGGGCCCTCATGTGACATTAGACCAAGAGGTATTGTTTTGATCCTAATCTTTTGATCACACACACACGAGAGTTCATTGTCGCAGGTGATTGTTGGATGTCTGAACAGGGCTAGGGGGAAAAAAAAACGACAACTTTGCAACGAGCTTTAGCTCCGTGTTGTCAATTGTGAACGTTGGAGTTCAGAATAACAAGCTCAGCTGAGATGAGAGCCAACTTGTCAACTGTAGTTCTGGTCTGAAGCGTGGGTCCTCAGGCGCACCGGGTCCAGGATCTGCCCCCATAGTGGTGACATGAACACTAATGTGAGATAACAAGTGTAAAACACACACACATGAATTCATTCTAACGTGTCTCACACATAGCTTTACAAAATCTTTATATATATATATATATATATATATATATATATATATATATATATATATATATATAGTATATAACTGTAGCAGCAACAACACCAGCACAAACAAATCAAAATATAATTTGTTTGAATCTACATTTCATCATTAATTTAGATTCATTTTTTTTCTTTCTATACAGTTCATATAAAACATCTGTGGTTATTATTTTGTTTTTGAATGATTCATGCTTCACCTTAAATGGTTTCCTTGTTCTCCTTACTTAAAATAAAATAAATTAATAAATTAGGCAGTTTTAAACATTATTTACACAGTTTTCCTCAGGCTGTTTATGTAATGTATTGTTCAAGAGGTAAATTAGTTATTAAATTACCTTTTTCAAACATAATTTAGATTTATTAAAATATGTTTTAGCACAGCACTTTTATAAACATTGAGTGTTTCCTCATTATCTTCAAACAAGTGTATCTCTACCCAAATGTATTTTTTTCCAGCCAGGATGATTTATTAAATAACGACTGGAATGTCACCCGGCTTTGACATTGACTAGGAAGAATTCTCAAGACCATTCCCATGATCTTCCCACCACACAACAACAAGCAAAAGGTCAGTGGACATCACAGTGGAACGTATGAATTGAATGTCAGACTCAGACCTTATTGGCCAATCTTAGTAAAAGGAGCTCATTTACACACAACTGCTACACACACACATACATGCACACAAGTGTAGAAAAGAAGCAGACGCACAAAGACAGTTTCCAGCTTCATTGACAATCCGTCTTTGTCCCTCGTCTAATGCACTCGCACAATGATGCTGGTGGTGAAGAGGACGCGGCTCAGAAACCGTCTCCTCGCCACAATGAAGGACGGATCAGTGAGCTGCAGTTTTCACCAACAACACAAGCATGTCTCAGAGAAAATGCCACGATTGGGTCAAAACCATACCAGGGTCATGCACAGGGTACCAGGTGTGTGTTGATATCGAGAGAGTTCCCATCATTAAATAAAGTTAAAATCAAATGTTATGTTCAGGATTAGACTTCACATTAAAATGATATTGTTATTATATTGTGATTTAAAGTTAAAAAGGCAGAATTAAAGAAGTTATTAATCGTATTAAAAATACAGACATAGGTGAAAGTCATGTCTGAAATAAAAACGTTAGATATAAAGATCTATAGGATTAAATTAACTTTAGTATTCATTACCGAGTTATAGGAAAAAGAAACAAATGATAAATTGTAGTCGTCAATGAAACAAAACCCAAAGATTTTGATAGTTACCGGTAGTTAGTTAAATTGAGGGAATCATTCATTTGCTTCTGTTGTTGTTCTATCACTTCCGTCCTGGAGAGGTCGCTAACATTCACATGGAGACACAGACTCTTACAGAGTCACTGACGAACCTCCATGTTTGTAAGAAAATGAATAATATAGTCTTTAAGTTTTATATGATTACGTTGAATTAAAGTTGACCACGAGGACGGAGGCGTCTTCATGGCAGAAATACTTTACACCAAAACATTTGAGAAACACGATCTCCTTGTCAACACGGGGTTCCTGGTGCTGGTGTACATGTCAATAAAGTTTCAAACACAGGAGCCATTGTTAAACAAGAGAAAAAAGTGTGTCAGTCGTGTAATTTCGTGAACACAGTGTGAGAGACGAGCGAGGAAACAGCAAAACCGTCACCATGGTTACGCGGAGCTGTGTGCCGGCATGTTTGGCGCTGTGATAATCAGAGGGTGAAATAATAAGCATGAGCACAACTACTGTCCTGTGGACACTTTGTTTGCTCATAGTTTCACAAGCACAAACACATAAAGGAGGTACCTTCATTTCCACAGAAACATCCGACAAGTTGAGGGCACCAACAGCTCTGTATCCATCTTTTTTTTTTTCTTTCAAATTATAATTTCTTTTATTCATCTCTTTATGGTCATTTTTTAATTAACGTGCAAAACTCATGGCGATTGTTAATAATGGAGGTGGAATTAAACTTCCGGTCGCTAGATGTCTGTAGCTAAAGAAAGAATGACATCCTGGCAATGACTGAGGACGAGAAGATACAGCTGCATGGTGATGTTTGGACATATTATTGTTTAAAAAACAGTCGTGTGGTGAGTAAATACTGCGACGCCAGTGTCAAATACTTGAGCAAAACTACAAATATGATACTAGCTCCTACAGTTCATCACAGTTGTATCGTTGCATCTACATATTGATGCGCATTGTATTGACAAATTCTTGCCAGTTAATTAAGCTTTTCAAGAGGATTTTTTAACATATGTTGGTTCCAAAACATTTTGGTTACTTCGTCAAGAGACAAGTGGTTTATAAATACAGTATCACAACATGTTGTATGGATGTCCCTGTATTTTAAAACCTATCCTATCACCAGATCCAAACTGTCACGGGAAGACCAAAGCAGATTTCCATTTATCTCTGGGCTCATTGCAAGGTTGATATTCCAACCGAAAGGAACTGTTTTTGTAAAATACAAGGACGACCTATTTGTGACTATAAATGAAAATCTTCTGGTCGCTCACGATGCACCTACTGGGCACCACTGCCATGGTCCGACACATGTGTCGTCTCGTGTGTGTGTCAATGAGTGTCAGCTGGTACTGGGAAGTCTTTCAGAGAGTTTCATTCAGTCATTTTATCTGAACAGCCATATTCTCAGCAAACAAACCCCACTGAGTCTAACTTGACATCACCCCCGACTGAAGTCATGTGTACTCACTACAATACTCCTCTCAAAGCCCAGCGAATCAATAAGCCGGGGGAAACCTGCTGAGTCAGCTCAACTAGACTGTTCCCGCTACAATGAGACGAGCGCACACCACGGATAAATTAATACACAACCGGAGGGAAAGGGTTGACAAAGCAAATCTTTTGTGATGAGTCTAAATAGCGGGACGGTGCTACTTTGAGCTAGCTAAGCCGACCATTGATCAGCCTGGTGTGGAGAGATAGATGCTAGCTCAGATGATTCATGGCTATGTGTATTACTTTGTGTTGGACAGAGCTTTGTTGTTGATTGAGTTCCAATGATCTCTAAGAAACATACCTGTATAAATATAAGTATTTGTGAAAGTTTATCACCAGCAAATCATTGTGCTTATTTTTACCCCACAACATCTACAAAAGTTAGTGAAGCAACCAAGGATGTGTATTGTCAAGAATTTGGCGATACGATTAAAATACAGGGGGAACGTTACAATGTATTGCGATATATTGTTTGTTTTCCAAAACTGTAGGAACAAGAATACATTTGTAGTATTGACTGAGTACTTGACTCTGGTGCTACTGAATTTACAGACCAAATGACACTGACGAAGTTGTAACGACTTTCATTTGTTTTGAAACCAAAATTGGTCCAAACATCAGCTGGTAGCTTTAAAAGCTGTTGGAGTCGTCTGTATCCTCTTGTCCTCAGTGACACGGGGATCTTGCATGATTTTATTGTTTCTTTAGCTGCGGAGGACGTAATGATTGCTGCCATCTGGCGTAAGTTTAATTGAAAATATTTGCATGTTAATTTGAAATAACACTTAAAAATAAAATAAATATGATACAGAAAATAAAATACGATTTTTTGTTTGTTTGTTTTTTGAACTATTCGGTCAACAAACTGAACATACTCTTAGGCCATGGACAAAAGATAATTATAACAGAATTTGTTTTCATTTGAACTTCTTTTCACATTCTTGATCAACAAACTAAAAACAACCTCGCAGTAGAAACAAGTTTTATCCCACAACGATGTCAGAAATTATGGTTAAAGAATGAAAAAAACATTTTAACCTTTTTAATCCTTTTACATTATATACAGATTCCTAAAATGACAACAAGTACAAGTTGTGCTTTTAATTTTGTTTCAATGCTAACATGTCTTCAAATTCTTAAGCTAGACGTCAATCAAAAGTGTCGGTCAGTGCACAACACGTGCATCCTTCCAGACCATAATCTCTGGACATCAACATGGTCTGTGGTTCCTCATACCGCCTGCTAATGGTCGACCACAGATTGCAGTAACAAAGTCAGAGCATCATCTCAGAGTAGCTGCTGGAAGTTTATTGCAGCCGAGCAAACACACTCCACCCACATCCCTGTCTAAAGCAAATGAACCGTCAGCACAGCCAGGAGTTTCCGAGTCTGACTGGAGAAAATTGACGCTTGTAAACGGTATTTCTTATTTCAAGACAAACACTGAAGTACTGCTATTAGATGGTCAGCAATGCTAGGTTGGATTGTCAATTGCCCACAATAATTGCTGACAACATAAAACACAGCTGAACACGGAATTATGTTCAAAAGACGTGTTGGAAACTAGTTGTGCTGGATTTAAAGGTCCTTGGACCCACATCAAAAGAGAGGCAAGGCACGTGGAAAATAGAACTAATGCCAATCAACAAGGACTGACAAAAATTCAGAGGCGTGGTTCCACTAAAATAAAATAGTTTTTTTTATATGTTGCGGCCTGATGTGATCGTCGGGTGAATCAACAAATAAAACGGAATTTTCCGACATTACAATGTGTTTTAATCCTAACATTGGTTTCATAAATGGTGAACTAATACTTCTGTTATAACAGTCTAGCTTCATTTCTTTCGTTTAATCCAGCTTCTTTGAAATGCCAAGTCAGCGGTTTTAATCGACAGCTGGCGGATCCAATGACCTTATGACAAAGAAAACAAACCAATAGTTTCTAACTTGGAGCTCGTCCGATAAGCTGAGGCGTCCTAGACACGGCTTTTGTCGCTGTCAAGTGTCAATAAAGTCGAAAATGCACTTACTTTAACTGTCAACTAAAGTAAAAAACCCAACTCTCAAAGATGCAGTAAATCTCTATTCATGACCATTTTTTGAACTTATTACTTTATAAAGTTCTCCCCCTTCTGAAATCTCAGCGAACGAGAGGTTACAAGAGCAAAGTCTCCCCCCCTCTGTTCATGATGTAAGTAAGTAAGTAAGTAAATTATATTTGTAGGGTGCTTTTCCAGACCAGGGTCACAAAGCGCTAAAACAATCAAAACAATACTCAATAAAATATATACTAAAACGGTCAAGATAACACAAGGAAAAAGAAAATAAAACTGATGATATACTGTCTATCTAGCTTCTTACAGGTAAGATAACAATATATATTCGATAAATAATCTAATAGTACTCAACATTAAGCTGTCGTTTGGATAGCAACTGCTTATTAAAAGATAAAACAACTAGACAAGTGGAAATGCTAGCGATGCTAAGCTAACAACAACAATGTTTCTACTCCAGTAGTATTTTTAGGATTCAATTATTACAATCGTTTGTTATACATTTATTACGGGTTAAATATCACAGCAGGCCTTTTCTGCTCACGTTGAAGAATGTTGACACGGACGACGGCGACGTCTATTAGGTCAAGTGACCTTCTACGTTTAATGATTACATAAGTGCTGTAAACAGCCAAAAAGTCAAGAAAGCAGTGGAGCTTCTAAAAAAAACCAAACAACAGGTTGGTAGTCAATGATTTGTCATCAATACTGATAAATGTTTTCTACAATGATTGCGATGTTGTAAATGTGGCTCAAGGTTGTTGACTGGAGCGTCGAGGGGGGTCTTAGTGACCCGGACACAAAACTGAAACAAAGAGCAATAAAATCATTTTTTTCCCAAATCTACCCTTTCATGTCAATCTCTTATAACTTCATGAAGAATTTAAATGATGTGCCATCTCTTCAGTTACAATATTAACCTTTTTTTTTTTTACTAGTGACGGTTGAGAACACGTGAAAACATCGGCGCCATCTTACTGAGCCGTCACTAACTTTCTACGTACTGTTGTTTGACAAAGTGAATTCCTCACAGGAGACTCACGAAAGCGGTGTGTTATCCAAACCTTATTTGAACTGTAGCCGTGTTTGATGCTCTTGAATTATTGCAGCAGTTACTTCATCACTTCACCAACATAAACACTTTTAAAACAGATTGATCTCTTTGTCAACATTGTTGCGTCAACATACTTTTACTTATCTCTGCAACCATCATGGACAGTGGTGTTCATCAGCTAAGTTAGGATCTGATCCCCCCATCAAATCAACCAGATGATACACATTCTAAACAATTTCCCTACTTAAGCACTTTGTGTAAATAAGCACCATATCTTTGTCTATGTGTTATTCATTGTAAAACTTTGGCTGGTGCCAACACTGAGACTTTCTGTAGTTACAACGAAGATAAAACCATCCTCACAACTAGAGCCTTCATCTTATTTTGAAAACAAATGTGTGACAATGGAGGTTTCATAATAATAATAATAACAATAATAGATACTTTATTGATCACCACAGAAAAATTGATATTCTTAGTGGTGCCGTTTACGGATTAAAAGTTTTAAAAATAACTAAATTGAAAAATGACATTGCAGTTCCACTTTTCTGACACTGTTGGGAGCCGGAAACATAGTTTTCAATCTCACATATATTGCCACTTTAAGCTACTTAAGGATTCCAATCATTTTCAAGAGGATAGAGTTGTCAGTCACGTTTGTGACTTCCTTATGAACACACCTTACTTATTGTTGTCGTTTTTATTTGATTCTAAAGCCATTGTTGCCACTGGTATGTGATCATTAGCTTTATTAAAAAGAAATTTAAAATGAACCAATGTCTGATGCAACAAACCAGATTTTGTTCCTGCATACACAGCAATAGTGAGCAGAATCAATAGAGAGCAGATTCAAATTAAAACAAACTGGAAACTTTCAATTCAAATGAACAGGTTTGTCAATATTATCTAGATCAGGGGGACACGCCCCCACTAAAAAAAAACAACAACAAAAAAACAAAAAAGAGATGAAGAAACATTTGTCAATCTGTCAAGATCTCTTGGATTCAATTCAACACGCTTCTGCCTTAAGCACAATAGAGTTGTTTATTTGTCCTTAAAGGACATATTCAACATTAAATAAAGTATCGAGAAGGATCAGGTGGAGTTTTATGCTTTGTGAGAAGAACTTTTAAAGCTCAAGTATCAAATGTAATAACGTGTTGAAGTGGTTGTGCGAAGATAAATCCTGAAATCAGCGTTGAATGAACCGTGAAATGACGAGCGTCTTGACAGCAGACACGCGCACGAGCAAAGAATCTCATGAATCCAACAGATTATAATCCAACATTTCACACGACTAGTCATGGTTAAAGACATTTACCTGCTCGTCGAGTTCACCTGCAGCGGAAGCCATGTTGCTCCAAGTTCTCCAGGTAACGCTTTCCGAGCACTTCAGATGTCCCGGATGTTTGTGAAGCACATTGGAAGCAGGAAGCCGCGCGTTTTATCTGGTGTGGAGGCGCAGGTTGGTGTCCTCGTGTGTCCGGGGAGAGCGGCAGGGGAGTGGGCTGGCACCGGCCGAGACTCCCGGGGAGGCGGTGAGGAGGTACTGTGCAGCCGCCCCGACCCACTGACGGAGAAGGAAGTCACCACTAGAGGGCAGCAGATCCTCAACTCATGCAGGAAGGTGCACTTTATAGGATAACAGGAGGTAATAATGCAGCGTAATAAATACAATTCCATTTTGTTGACCGTTTAACATTGTACTAGTTTACTCGTATTCATTTGAATATTTATTTTGTTTCTTTAAAAGATGCATTTCTCGATTTTTCACTATAATGCAAAGTAATGAACAACTATAAGTGTCAACAACTGCTTAATAGCTTTTTTTAAAACTTTTATTGGTTTTACTGAACTCCAAATGGTCATTCAAAGGTATTTCTCTTGTGTTTTTTTCTATTTGTCGACAGACAGACAGACAGACAGACAGACAGACAGACAGACAGACAGACAGACAGACAGACAGACAGACAGACAGATAGACAGACAGACAGACAGACAGACAGATAGACAGACAGACAGACAGACACACAGACAGACAGACAGATAGATAGATAGATAGACAGAGAGACAGACAGACAGACAGAGAGAGAGACAGACAGACAGACAGACAGACAGACAGACAGACAGACAGAGAGGGACAGAAGGAAGACAGACAGACAGATTAACTGACAGACAAACCGACAGACAGAAAGACAGACAGACAGACAGACAGACAGACAATGCTTTATTAGTACGTTGAGAAGGTTCCCGTGGGAAATTACAATTCAGCAGACAGAAGAACAAAAGTATCAATAAGAATATGAGGTTCATGTCGCACTCAAGTCTCCTTTTATTAACTGGGATAAAACAACATTTTCCATTTTAATGTATTTTGCCATTGTATAAACATGAATGAATTTTAGTGCTTTAAACTAATATATCGAGCCCTTGTGAGCCTTTAATTTGCTTTGTTTCTGAAGATAGCAGTTGAATATTTTAAACTGTAATGCCTGGACTTTAAAAGTTGTGAGGTGAGATCCTTCAATGAGATAATTATTTTATTAACTTGATCTGTGGTTTGTATAATAAATCAACTTGATACTTGACCTGAACATGGTACCAAACAAACCTGGGATGAATCTTGTGATAATTATTTTGTCCACAAGAGAGCGCTATTGTCCAACCTGTAAGTGATCTGATTTACTGCATATGACGCGTGTGTGTTTTCAGGGTTCATTTTTGACAAATAACCCCCAATCAGGTTTCATGTGACATTTCACAGAAGGTTCCTGGTCTACATTGGGGCCCTTACAGTCGTCCGCTCTGAGATGATTGACGATGGACTCGTTGTCAGAAAATATTAACAAAGTTCCCTCAAAGAAAAACAGAGTCAAAGTAAACACATGATGGGGGTTTGAATACTATTGTTTCTGTGCCAAATCATGTATTTTGTGACTCAGTCACTCACCGCAGGTGATGGGACATAAATTCTAATCAAATATGAAGCGGAACGACACCCCAGGGAATTGAACCGCTTCACGATGATGATTCACTGCAGCTGAATCCAGCGTGACCTCTGCGTGTTTCTTCTGGAGGAAGATGAGTTTACCAGAACTTGAGGGTCTCAGGTGTCTTCTGAATGACCGTTTCCCAGAATATTTGTGTTTTTGTCTACTTTTAACTTGGGCCACCTCGCGTTGGAGCCAATGAAAGTGGACCTCACAGGCTCGTTGTAGGGGGTCATCTCGTTTATTGGATGTTTGCGTACAGGCTGTCGATCTGAGCCTGGAAGAGAGTTTTGAGCTCAGCCCTCTTTGCCTTCAGTGTTGGGGTCAGAAGACCGTTCTCGATGGTGAACTGCTCTGGGTGCAGGTGCAAGTCTTTCACCTGTTCAGAAAGGAACACGAGGAAACTATGACCATGGAATACAAATAATAATAAACACTTTCAGGTAATAGTGAAATGGTGTGTGTCCACTTGTTTACTTTCTTGAAGAGCTATAAAAAGTGATGACCACACCATACTGGAAACATATGGTGCTAATGTAAAGTCCTATTAAAAACATGTGTATGCTGCTAAAAACACAGACAAGTGTTTACCTGCTCAAAAGACTTGAGTCCAGATTCCTTTCCTAGCTTGATCATGTCGGAGAGGATGGCCTTCTTCACTTCCTGTTATCAGAAAGAAAGTCAATTTATGGTTTATGTTTGGAAAAACTCATTATTTTATTTTTAATGCAGCTGTAAAAAAAAACAAAACATTTAAAGCCGCAATAAGTAACATTTAAAAATGTTGTTTCTGGCTCCCTCCAGTGTTAGAACAGTGTAAAACAGTTTGGTGGTTACATGGACACTCGCTAAGTAAAAAAAAAAGTTAAAATAATAAATATAGAATCATTACATACAGCAACAATTCTGTCAAAATGTTACATAGTGCTGCTTTAAGTAGTTTATCCAGCATTAAGGTGAGTCAGACTGGGTCCACCGCTGCCTCGATGACTACCAGCTGAAGGACAAAAGAAAATGTGACCAGAACTCTGGGACTGGCACGAACACACTTGTTTTTCACCTTGTTTTTGCAGAGCTCCTCAAGTGCTCCGTTACAGCCCAGATTCTTGGCAAAGTCTGGCAGAACCTCAGGGTCAGGAACCACGATCGCGACCAAGCAGGCCTACAAACAAGATGTGCAATTGCCAGTGAGTGAAAAAGAGATGCAGAGTTAAGTCTCTGGGTTTTTGTTGTTCTGTAGCTGTTCATTAATCTTGGTCAATAATTCCAAAAAAGCAAAAACACATGGTTTGCGGTCAAGAAAAATAGTCCGTCACCTGCAGACTGTCTCCGTGGACAAAGACCTGGGCCACTGGGCCACTGCGCACGTACACGTTCTCAATCTTCTCTGGAGCGATGTACTCCCCCTGAGCCAGCTTGAAGATGTTCTTCTTGCGGTCGATGATCTTCAGGACGCCGCTCTAGGGGAAGCAGGAACAACAATGTTTCAGACTCATTTGAAGGGATCCCACAAATGAAACACTTTTAGTCTTGAGCAAAGGCCGTGATGAGGTTCAGACACGGAGGTCCGGATCTTGGAACCACTTCATCCAGCAATGACAGGAAACATGTGGCACGACTTTTGGTTTCGGAGTCCACGTTCGCATGCGAGTGATAAAAACACTCTTAGCAGTTGATTCTTTACAGCCTGTGTTTTGGTAAATAATTATGTTCATCGTTACAAAGACATTTTCTCCTTGTTCTTACCGGAAGCCACTTCCCGATGTCTCCAGTGTGCAGCCAGCCGTCCTTATCCAAAGCTTCTGCCGTCTTCTCCGGGTCCTTCAGGTACCCTTTGAACACGTTCCTGCCCTTGATGCAGACCTAATGTGCACCAGTAGGGGGCGAACGTTAGCTTCTAATTAGTTGAAAATTCGGTAATTTGTAAAGGGATAGTTCACCCAAATTTTAAAATTCACTCTCTCTCTACTTAAACTTAAATATCTATATTTTTAGATGGTGTTGTGCCTTTAAGCTTCAGCTAAAAACAAGATTAAATTATAGACATGTTCAATTTTCCCAGGAACAATTCCTTATGGCGAGGCTTCAATACAAGAACTGAGCAGCAGTAGCTACTTTAAAATGAACATACATTTTTGCCTATAACTATATAAAGAAACCGATTCATCTGAAAATAATACAAACCCTTAGTCGACATGAGGGCGAGTAGAAAATGAGTGAAGTTCTAATGTTGGGTGAACTATCCCTTTAAGAATGGACTGACCTCTCCTTCCCCGTTTGACGCAAAGTAATTCATCTCTTCGACGTCCACCAGCTTCAGAAAGTTGCAGGGCAGAGGAGCTCCGACATGTCCTGTAGAGGAGAGAATACATGCTCAATATATGCTGTTGAGAAAGATATTATCTCTTCTACTTTTATTTTGAAAAATAATTGTGACCTGGTGTGGCATCTCCAGGCATGGTGAAGGTGCATGCGGCGGCACACTCAGTCTGACCGTAGCCCTCGAAGATCTGATGAAAGAGCAGATGTTAAACAGGTAAACATATAGCTTCAGCAATACACTTTTCTTTATCCTTTCTCCCGAGTTTGAGTCCTGATCTCCAACAGTTTATAGCTGCTAATACTCTTGGACTTATGAGTGAGTTAGAAATTAGACACATATTAATTTACTGTTACATTTCCATGTTCCTAATACATCCATAACTCAAGTCAAGAGTGTCAATGACACCACACATCTTAATCTAGCAGGCTGACTCCTCGATCGAGGCAAGAAACCTATAGAAAATTTAAAATCCCTTGATTTAAGAATCTTTGAATACAAAGTAATTGAATAATAAAACAAAAAAAATATTTTCAAAACACCCAAACATGAAAAAATAAACGCCAATCTCCAGATTATGTTCCACAGGAAAATTGTGAAAAATCTGTATTTATTTTAAAGGAAATTTCAAGTGTAAAGTATCCATTGTTTTTAAAGAACAACTTATTTATTCCATTCATCTAGTTCAAGCATCTGCGGTGAAATAAAAGGACAAAACTCTGCTTCCATCATCCTTGATTCCCGGGGGCAGCACATAAAAAATAAGTGGTGATGCTGAGGCGTTACCATGGTGACTGTTAGATGGAATGTACCCAGCATGTTTATGGGTCTGCCCCGGGCCATCCTCCCTCTTATTGATGTGCTTAGAAAGCAACTCAACTCAACCCAATAAAGAAGATGAGAAGCACTTCTATCCTGAGTCTCAAGGTAAAGCCAAACCAACAGATTATATTTTATGACATTGTTGAAATCAAATTGCTTCTATACAGTGAAGAATATTTCAAGACTCAGAAATATGTGTAAATGTGGTAACAAATTACCTGGCAACCCAGCGCTGCTCTGAGGAAGTTGAGGACTGAGGGAGAGATCGGCGCCGCTCCAGTCACCATGACCCGAACACGACCCCCGAAAGACTCCTGCACTCACGATCCAGCATCATGAAGTGAGTCTGACGAGAGACTCTGGTGTGAACAACATTGTACCTGGACTTTGTGGAAGATGAGTTTGTCCCAGATGCTGTTTTTCCTGATGATACCGTCTCGGACCTCAGCGCACTTTCTCTTCACAGCAAAGTTCAGCAGCCACTTGTTGAAAGTCGACTTTGCTCCGCTCTGAACCTGAATCACCACCGATGAAAGAAATGAGGTCAGTTCTTGAGGTCAAAGCTCCGTTCTTTGGCAGCATTTACCAACTTTGTCGTAGACTCTGTTGAGGAGTCGAGGCACCACGGGGAAGATGGTGGGCTTCAGGGTCTTCATGTCGTCTGGGAGAAGTCGAATGTCTCCCTGGAAGAATCCCACCTTCGCTCCAGCGCCGTACATCACCACCTGCAGCTCATATTTTAGCTGACGACAAACGCACATGTGCAAGTATTTGTCTTCAGACCTGCACGACTCTCTCGAACATGTGAGCCAGAGGCAGGAATGAAATGCTGACGTCATCAGGACTCGGATCCACAGACGTCTGGAGGAAAGAAGGTGAGATCGTGACATGAACCTGTTGCTGAAGACAAACATGAAGCGAACCTCAAAGCTTTTGATGACTCCAGCAGCGTCGGCCACGACGTTCTCGTGAGTCAGCATCGCTCCTTTAGGGTCCCCTGTTCAACATTCTTTTATTACCATGTTCAGGGTTTCCAAACACAATAAAACAAACATGAGGGAACATTATATTGTCCAGTAGTGTTTATGCATCTTCAGAGACCATTTCAATCCAAAAAAATCAAACTATAAATCGAGCAACAGTCTCAGGCCTATTGAAGTGTTGTTGCTTTTTTAAAGTACAGCTATTATGCATCACAAAATAAATAATAATCATCGAAATATATATGAATACATCAAATAACATTATTTTAAAACATGCTTTTTATGCATTAAATAACATCTACAGTGCTTGTTAGAAGAAACAACTTAATATGTAGTAGACTATAAAAGAATAATGTTGATTTACAGTTTAATAACTGACTAAGGCAGATTTGTTTTCTTCAAATAAACAATAACAGTTGTAATAATGCATTCTGTTTGGCCTGTGAGTTAGACTGTTAAAAAAATGTGGTCTCTCTTGCGACTGTGAGTTTGATGTCCCTGGTTTATAAAGTATTATTAGTGTCGGATTTAATTCATTATAAAACCAGTTCTTTGTAGCTAACATTTCACAGTGAGACCTAGAGAGAGAGTTTACACCAAATAAAAATGTGATTTGTGGAAAAACATTGTGTTGTAGTGGAAGGAAATTTTGCATTTTGTCATCAATATTTATTTGTTATTTCATTACATGTTGCAGGTTGTTTTTATTCTGAATAAATATATATATATATATATATATATTTTTTTAAATAAATACCTAAACCACTATGTAATACAATTGTAAATAATATCACACCTGTCCAGAACAAGAATGAAGACAAATATATAAAACAAATGTGACTCCTCAAATTATTTGGTTAATGAAAGAAAGGTAAAAACAAACTTCTTAGTGAGAAGATACCTGCAATGTGTCAACATTACCTTCTCTACATGCTTCAGGGATGTATGTCTTTGATCAGTTGAATTAAGAACATTAATATGGTAGTTTCTACAAATAATATTTTGATTATATTTTATAAGAAAGCAGGGATCACATATAATTATATTATTTTTTGTCACTCTGATTTATCAGTATTTTCTAACGAGGCAAACATATTTGAAAACCTAACATCAACTTAACTTGATAAATAGCTTCAATGTTGTTCTGATATAAGGCCACACTTTGTATGTGTGTGAGATTTAATTATTTTTATACTTTTTATTTTAAAATGTATTCTCTTTCCCTGTAATTAAAAATCTAGCCTTGAGACTGATCCACCTCTGACCTGTAGTTCCACTGGTGAAGCAAACAGTACTGAGGTCTTCAGGCTTCGGCGGCTGGTGGGCGGAAATTGATCATCAACAATAAATCATTGCAATTCAGGAATGAGTAAGTAACTCACGATAGGACTGCTGTGGTTCTTTTTCCCGACAGCCTGAAATAAAAAGATGATTAAGCTTGGATGAGGATTTCATTTCCTTAAATGTCTTTCTTTTAATGACCTCCACATCGTCCAGGGACACGATGTCCACGCCACACTTAGCTCCTCGCTCCACCAGGTCGGAGTTGAAAGAATCCATCACGATGACGGTTTTCAAAGCTGCAGTCAGACCCTTCTCCCGGTTCTGCAGCAGCGTTTCTGCCTTTTTCTCGTTGTCACAGATCACCGTGGAGATATCAGCTGCAAGAATTTTGTTGTCACGTCTACACGTAACTCACAGCAGTTCTCACGCTTGGATTCACGTAAATCAAAGTGAGTCATGAGGTGACGGATCCACACAAAGATTACTGTCATATTCAAATATTCTGACCAGAGAGGGTAGCAATAAGGATCTGCAGGATTAGAGGAGTGTGTCTCTCTAGGGGCCCCTACAGGGACTCCTGGACTCAGGCTGTTTAATTAAGAGCATTAGAAGCCACAGGGGCCTCCAATTACCTCTGTCGATAATGAAAACCAGAGCCTCGGGTCCCAGAGTGTCGTACAGCGGGACCACTACCATGGAGTACGTATAGCAGGCCAGCTCGCCGATGACCCACTGCAAATGAGCAGTTGAACAGTGACTCAGCAGAATCACGCGTGTTTCACAGCTTACCTCAGGTCTGTTTTGAGCAAAGATGCCAATATAGGTTCCAGGGTTGGGCTTCAGGCCCCTGTGGAGGAGTCCCGACCCCAGGTGCTCTGCCCTGTCAGACACCTTCAAGCACAGAAACCAAGGTCACATGTAGTGATATTTGTTTGATGTGTGGCTCTCATACCTGTTTGTACCGGAGCCACTGGTACGGCCGACCTGGTTGCCTGTAGCCCAAACATGGACCGTTACCTGTGTGAGAAGTTTGGTTTTTAGATCCATGAAACCAACACCAGCAAAACAAAACATATTTGGTCATAAGACAATCTACATGTAAGTAATGAGCCTTGTTTTCTTAAATTAAAGTTCATAAATCAAGTTTGAACTTCTGTACTATGAGACAGTAAAGAAAACATGGAATGCCTGAAAGCACTTATGTCAATACAATGTCATAGCTGTTGATGTGTCAGGTAGAAAACTCTTAAATAGAGGAGCTTCAATATACACACGTTTTAGTACATAGTTTCTGTCTTTTAAAGTCGCATCTTAATCCAGTCCAGTCTCAAGCTACCAATGGGAACGGTGATGAAAAATAACCCTTGTGTCCATTTATAGCAACAATATTCCAAGTAGGACAACAAAGTGCACATGCATGTGATAAGAAAATTTCCAAATTCAATCAATATAAATGAATTCAATTCAAATAAATGTAATTAATTTAAAGTGACATTTCATAACAAAGTTATCCCAAGATACTTTACAGTTTAAGTAAGACTATATTGGAGAAAAGAAAAACAGATCCCAGTGTATCAACAAAGAGAGAATCACAGCGTGACAGAAAACTCCTAGAAAGCAGAATCTTCGAGCAGAACCAGACTCATTGATGACCTGCTGTGAACGGCTGAGACAATACCTTTTCAAACTTGATATACAGGTGACATTAACTTCAGTTTAAGGTGTAAACGATTCCAACAACTCAAACTATTTTAAAGTGTTATGAGTTCTAATCCAGTGTATTCAGGTACACAACAATGTGTATATTGAGGTAGAACTAACTTTGTCTGCATGCTGAAATGATACAAACAGTAAAGATCCGACAGATTCACCTGATACTTTCAGTCCCCTCTGAAACACCTCATAGATGGTTTTGGCGTCTTCATAGTAGTGAGACATCAGGGTGTCGTTCTCCATCTGGGCAGCCTTCCTCGCTCCGCCCTGACGTAACAAAGGTCAAACAAACCATGAAGTTGTCTGGATCCCGGCGCACAGGAGGAGATCATTGTGCCGACCTTAATGCCCTTCGTCTGACAGTTGAGGTCGGACGGAGACCGGACTGGATTGGGTCGATTGTTGAGGTAAAACACAGTTGCAGCTGCCACGGCCATCAGAGAGATGACGGCCGGCAGAGGCAGGGGCGAGAAGATGAAGTTGAAGAGGAAGTCCATGGTGCCAAAGGGCCTGAAATCAAAAAGACAAAGAGTTTGGCATGTTTTGTTTTATACTCTATTTAGAACACACTTGAATTATTAGTTCTGGACTACTAAGTTTCAGATCTTATAATGATCCAAGAGGTTTAAGTCTAAATACTTACACTTAGTTATTATTACGTGAAGTAAATAAAAAAACAACAGTTGTGTTAAATTGGAGTAAATCTCTGAGAAAAAAAGGTAGTTTTTTTTTTAATGAATGGAAATAAAAACATCTGCACACAAAGACAGCAGTAAAAAGCTGGTTATAAAGATGTAATCAAATTTCTGTTCGATAGTAGAATAGAAAGATTATATTTACATGAATGAATTACAAAGTTGCGATGGAAGTAGATTTAATATACAGTATAATAAGGTCATCTAATTGGGCTAATTTTTAATTTAAACAGGATGACAAGATAAGGTTAAAGTTCTCGTTCAACACATAGTCGGATCACTATTCTGCAGGAGAGTTATCTTCAATTGCGAAACACAGGATGCAAATAGATCATTAGTGAAGAGTTCATGAGTCAAACTCAAGGCCAAATCTGGTAACTCAAAATGTCCAATTGTTGGCTAGAAAAAAAAGATTCATTTTCATAGTGTTTATAAATAATTTTTAAGGGAAGGCAAGTGAATGTTTTTGCTTTAAGGAGATATTTTGGTGGACATTATACTTCTTGGTTTAACCAAGAATTATTTATAATATAACAAACGGGAGACAAAGTTATAAGCGCTATCACCTAAGAGCGAGAATGTTGGGGGTTCGAGTCCATTTTAACCTTAATGTAGTTTCTACGTTCTCCCATGCTTGCATGGGTTTACTCCAGGTACTCAGGTTTCCTTCTACAGAACAAAACAAACAGTTCAATTGAGTGCTTTAAATTGCCCTTAGGTGTGAGTTGTTGTCTCAATGTGCCTCGTGTCAAACTGGTGAACTGTTCAGGTTGTTCGCTGCCTCTCACCCTATGCAGCTGGGATTAACTCCAGACCCCTGAAATCCTGATTTGTAAGTGAGAGGTTGTAAATGAAAGATATCACAGACTCATATTTTTAAAAAGATGTCCTGTCGCTAAGTTTAACAGCCCTGGTTTAAAGTCATTAACAATTAATTTTATTCTATTTATAAAGTATACAAAACACAAGTAAAACATGTAAAAAGAAGGAACAACAGAACTTCATATCTACATCTCAAGGTCAAAGTCAATTCTCTATCATAAACTACTTCTTAATCTCAGGACTAAATAATCATTAAAGATTATCAGGTTATTTCGGATCCATTTATGTTAGGTTAGGTTAGGTAGAACTTTATTGATCCCTCAGGAGGTCTCCTTCGGGAAATTGCTTTTTTCCAATTAGCCACAGCAATACAGCAATTATTCATAAAAAGTCAATAAAAAATAAAATAAGAACAAGAACAAAGAGAAATAAAGAGAAAGAACAAAGAACATGTTTCAAGTTTATTGCAAAATTTCACATTTAAATGTTTCCTTTTCACTGTCATTGCATGATTGTAGCCTAAAATGCAGAAGAAATAGTCCAACAGAACCGCTGTGACTGTCACTGCCGGGTCGGGTGGACAACATAGATGCCTCTTACCTGCTGGTGATCCACAAGGAGCTTCTGTCCACGTCCAGCTGACAGGCAGGTGAGTGGGACGATCACTCAGCCCAACCTTCAAGTCATAAGAAGAAAAGTTTGAGGAACCTTTGGACTCTTTTGTCCGTCACTTCCTCTGATAACAAAGAAGTCAATACATATACATGTATATACATGTATGTTAAAACAAGAAAATTGAAAAACAGAGCAACTCAAAGTAGAAATGTTGGTGATGAAGCTGTGAATTTGAAAAGGGTTAGATTTACCGTCAGCTTCCACAGACTATTCAATGAAATTATATTGTGAAGGATTTTTCCATTCTGTAGAATCTGCTGCAGTTCAGGAATAAATAGTGGACTTTTGTTTCAAGTCATATGCAACAAGCTCCACCAGAACTTGAATTAAAATGAAAGTAAAAAAAAAAATGTGCTTTTGACAGTTTTGACGGTTGAGGAGCAAAGTGAGCTTCACCTGGAGGGGTTAGTGGGACTGTTTTTAAGGGAGGAAACTCCAGGGAACCCAAGCTGAAGCAGCAGCCGCAACACTTGGAGCCAGTGGTCATTATCACCTTCTTCCACTCTCAGGTGTGAGAGGCGCAGGCAGAAAACGCTCTCAGGAGAATCACAGATGCTTTCCTCAACTATTGACTTGATTTCAATTAAAACTTGTTTTGTTTATTAAAAACACAACCTGTTAGAGAAGAAAGTCATTTTGAACTTTGACCTTTTTATATAACTCATGAAGCAATAAGTAGAGTAAAACATGGAGCACCTTTGGAATCACCTGATCAATCATTGATATCTTAATCATATCTTCAGATCTGCAGAATTGATAGTTCAGAAGACTTTGAAGCAGCAAATATCTTGCACCTTTCTTGGAGGGGTCAGTGGTGCATAGAGGATTAGTGCACCACTGACCCCTCTCTGAGAGATGTGAATTCAAACACATGTTGCATTATACATTTGTATTCTTGATATAAAATGTAACATTTTCTAAAAAATATCTGATGAAAATGATGAAAAAAGAGACATAGGTAGATGTGTTTAGGTTCATTACACTGTGACCTGCTAATGAACTCACATTGAGAGTTAAGACTGGGATCCTTTATTTGAAATTGTTAACTGGAAAAGTATCAACAACAACAATCTAATCCATGTGTGTGTGGCGGCTGAATATGGCTGCCCATGTCAAACTTTAGAGATTATAGATGTCAACAATTATACACAGACTTCCAATAAGTGACGTTGAAGAAAATTAATTTGATGAGGGGTTTTTGTGAACACAGAGATAAGATAGATTGAACCATCAAGGAAGTCAAACTCAGAGTTTGGTAAAGATACATTTAGTTTCCGTCGTCAACCAGTACTGCTGAAATATTTGGCCCCTTGTGTGATTGAGTTTGATTCCTCTGGTCTAGGGTGTCCCTCACCTTTACCCCAAGGATACGTAATAAATTCCATAGTCAGAAGAAAAAACAATAGACGTGAATAATAATCTAAAAAACATGACACCAACACTGGTTCACATTGAAACGTGTTGAGTAGGTGTGCCAAACCTGCAGAGTCTACGGACCAACCCATCTTATTACGTTTGAATCTTGACTATCCTCCTCCTCAACGATCATCACCCAGGAGGTGCACTATTTAAACCCACCGCCACGAAGCAGTTGTTGCCTGCATGATGATGAAGAAAGAGATGTGGTCCTCTGGAATCAAGTGGATTGTGGTGCTCACGATCCACTTAGCGCCCTCGTTAGCCGCCGGCGTCAACAACGGCAGCAACGTGTCGGTGCACAAGCTGCTGATTGGCTTCCAGGCTCCCTGGAACATGTCCTACCCCTTCAGCGCCCAACGGCTCGGCTCGGCCATACAGATCGCCATAGAGAAGGTCAACACCAATCCTGCCTTCTTGGGGAACTTCAGTCTGGATTATGTTTTCACAAATACTGACTGTAATCCTAAAGAATCGTTGGCCAGGTTCATCCATCAGGTTTGGAGACAGAATGTATCGGCGCTCTTTGGACCAGCCTGTCCTGAGGAGGCAGAGGTAAGACTTATATACTTATAACAGAACTGTCATGTCCTGCTTTTATTACTTGAAACAAGTGTATATTGCTTTCAGTATGGTATGGTATGGCCTGATATTCTTAGTTACATTTATTATATTATGATCATTTAGTAATATCGGGATGACCTCAACGATACAAATAGATAATTGAATGCATGACATTGTAGTACACAGATATGGAATTATGGTGTTTTGATGACACAGTTTGACATTGAAGGGTATAACAGGATAATTTTTAAAGGGTTGGTATTCAAAAATTCTAATGATGGATGTTATGTCGAGGTATAATGAAAAAATACACAATTGAATACGACATAATATGGGACTGAAAGATATAATAGAGAAAAACATTAAAGTATGAATGGTATAACATGATGTAGGAATTGCACGATCATTTTAAGTGTTTAAGTGTTTCTTTACAGGTGACTGGTCTCATTGCATCCACTTGGAAGATCCCCATGTTTGGCTTTGTGGGACAGTCTTCTAAAATGGACAACAAGGACATCTATGACTCGTATATAAATGTTGTTCCTCCTCTTAAAAGGAGCTCAGAGGTTCTGGTGAAGACGCTGGAGTTCTTTGGGTGGAGCCATGTCGCGATGATAGGAGGAGGGTTGGACACAAACACTTGGGACAAGGTGGACTCTTTGTGGAAAACCATCGAGAGTCCACTAAAAGCCAAGTTTAAATTGACGGCTGCTGTCAAGTTCGACACGAGTGACTCTAAGCTGCTCTCTCGTAATGTTAAGTACATTGCAACAGTTGCCAGAGGTGAGGAAGGATTTTCCATGTGAACCGTCAATGAAACCATACTTTATTATATATTATTTCCTTTTACACCTTCAGTGATTGTGGTTCTGACCAACAAAGAAGACTCGCTGTTGTTGTTAATGGAGGCTGAACGTCAGGGCTTGATGAATGGTGACTATGTCTTTTTCCTGGTGCAACAGTTTGAGGCGAGTGAACCTAAAGAGCATCAACATAAAATTAACAACCATCTCTGAGATTCTCAATGTTGTTCAAATGAGAAAAAAAGTCCAAATGTTGTGCAGTGCTGACATACCTCAAGATGCTTTTCTTCATATGATAGTTAGGCATTGAGAAGACATTCATTAATATGATCTGGCGATTGTTTCTTACGCAGGATAATTTGTGGAAACATTCCCTGAACAGTCAAATCGACGACACAGCCATAAGAGCCTATGACATGACGTTCATTATTGGACAGAGAACCTACGATGGCTACGAGTACTACGACTTCTTTGACCAAGTTTACCAACGACTGAAAGGCAACCCTTTCCAGAGCCCTATCACCTCGGAGAGGGAGGTAGGGATTTCTCGATAAACGGTGATGTCATCTGAAGACTGAATTGAACCTTTTCGTGACTGACACAAGGTGAGCCCATACTCTGCTTACCTGCACGACGCTGTTCTTCTGTACGCAATGGGACTGAAGGAAGTCATTAAAGATGGGAAAGACCCGTATGATGGACAGCAAATTCTCCAGGGACTGAAAAACAAAAATAACATTCGATTTTACGGTAGTTCCTCAGTAATTAATTTTACTCTAAGAATGTATTCACGCAACGGTTCATTATATACAAACCAATATTTCCAGGAGCGTCAGGTTCAGTCCACTTTGATGAGGAAGGAGAAAGAAATCTGGACTATTCTATTTATGACCTTCAGCCTTTTGGAAGCAACACCAAATTTGTTCCCATTCTCCATTTTGACTGTCATAACAAGGAGATTCGGTAAGTTTGCATCCATTCCATGATACCATCTTTGAGGTTCTGCAGTCAATACAGTTGTCTCACATTTTCAGCCCAACCTCTAAGTTTGCATCCGTGAAATGGCCAAAGGGACGAGCGCCCTCTGACAAACCGGAGTGTGGCTTCAACAATGAATTCTGCATCTGGCTTTCAAATGGTAACGTAGCTTAGCACAGCATGTGTAAGGGTTGCTAATCGCTAAAGATAAAAAACAGATAATACAAAACTCAAATAATTGGCTGTGTTCACAGACATCACCCTGCTCGCTCTCTTGGTCACCTTCCCTGTCATCGGCATTGTTGCCGTCATCGGTATTGGAATCCTTTTCCTGCAGAAGTTTCGTCTTCAGACAAGTCTAGATGATTCTTGTTGGTGGTTGATCAACTACAGTGACATCACCATCATCAGAGAGCCTGTGGTAGGAGCCCTTCACTGGAATGGTCATCAAGGGCGTCTTGTTCCAACTGTCAAGCACAATTTCCTGCTTCCTTTTCAGACGAACCATGGACTTTCCCTCAGCACCACACCGAGTCAGAGTGGCAGTGCAGGATCTCAGTCAAACGTCTCGAACAACAGTTTCAACCTAAAGGACAAGACAGGCAAAGAACAGATCTACACCACAATAGGAGTCTACCAGGTAGATCTTTTATTTAAGGCTGCTCTGCTCAGACTGATTTCAGCCATGGACAACTGTAAAATTGCATTAAGTTATTGAATACACACTTCATATTTTTCCTGCTCAAGGTCTTTTCGTTAAACTTTCAAAATATGTTAGCTAATTTATTTAAAGGGCAACTGATGCCAAACTCCAAATCTCCTGACTCACTCACATGTTTCAAATGTTGAAGTCTTCCTGTCCAAGATGCAGTAAGTCTCTCATCATGACCATGTTTTGAACTTATTACTTTATAAAGTTCTCCCCCGTCTGAAATCTCAGCGAACGAGAGGTTACAAGAGCCCATTATGACGTAATAATGGCTTCACTCCTCCAGACAGCTGTAATCATGCAGCACTTTGTCCCTTGGAGGTGGAGACTTCCCCAGGATTAATGACGCATAGTGACAAACCATGATGTTTGACCAATCACAGCAGAGTGGGCGTGGTTATGGCAAAACCTATGGAAGAAAAAAATATAAGTGGGCGGGGCTTAAACACACTTTCTAATGTAAATATTTCAATGAAAAGAGAGTTTTGTACAAACAAACACATACTGATGATACAATAGAGTCCAACATCTACTTAAGAGACAAATCAACAAATTAGTCGCCCTTTAAAAAGGGAAAAGGTTGCTATAATAAGGTTATTATATTTTAGGATTTATTGACATTAACTGAATTCTAGGATGCTCTTCTCAAGCTCTGTCTCAAGACTTGAGTCTCATCTTGGTTCCAAGGGTCTATGGTATTGGTCTTGAGTTCTCTACATCTTGCCCGATCTCGCTCAGCAACAATTATGTAAACTTTAGTCAAGGATAATGGACTGCTACTTTAAAATAACATATGGTACACACATTGACAAACCTCCTCAGAGATCAATGGACAGTATCTCGTCAAAATTGATTTCAATATGATGCAAGGTATAATAACTCAACTCAAGGAAGTAACTGAGTATAACATTTATGATATATTTTAGATTTTCTATTTAGGGGGTATTGTTCTTAATCAAGAAAAGTCTTGAAACTCTTTGGTGTTGTTCATATCTTGGTCTCGGCTGAGGCTTACCTACAAGTGGACTGGATGCCTTTCATTCTCACAGGGAAATCAAGTGGCCCTCAAGTACTTCAAGAATCACACTCCGAACAATATAAAGTCACCATCCATTAAAGCTGAATTTATTGCGGTAAGTGTCCTATATTTTAGTCAAATGTTTTCTTAAAAATTAAACTTACTGATTGTCACTGAAAAAGATACATTATGTGTCTCAGCTGAAGAGAAACACATTTATTATAAGATATTTAAGGTATTTAAACGTTCTTTAATGTCTTTTGTGAACAGATGAAAGAGATGAAACATGAAAATCTGGTGCAGTTCTTTGGTGTGTGTGCTGAGCCCCCCAATGTCTGTTTGGTGGTCCAGTACTGCCGGAAAGGAAGCCTGAAGGTCAGTGTTATATGCTTGGTTCTTATAGCAGGTCCTTTGCAAAATACTGGAAAAATTTAGATGTGTCAAAATTAAAATGTAACAATCATCAACCTTACTTCTAACTTTAGTAACTTGATTGTTTTGGTTCCATCAAAACACAGTCATAACCAATTACTATTATTAATTCATATTTTTATTATAGTCTTTACTAGTGCCCACGTTATATCCACGTGTAATGAGCCAAACTTTGTGTAACCCCGACTGTTAACACTCAAGGATTTCTCACTTGGCTCAATTGTTTTTTGTAACAATACAAACTTTTTAATTTATAGGGAGTGAGACTTTTACTAAAACATAGTGTAGAGCAGAGACCATCTTTCATAGGTATGTTACATCGCTGAGGTCATGTTTTCAAGGCTCTAATTGGTAGACGAAGCGATTAAATTAAAGCTTTTTTTGGACACACACCCATTTCAGTTTGCACATAAAAAATATTGAAAAGCCTCTTGTATGTGAACATTTCTTTGCCAACTGAAGTAATAAACTCTACCCTTTCTCTTGCAGGATATTTTTAAGTCATCCGACATTGATTTCGACACAATATTTAAACTCTCCTTTGCCTACGACATTGTTAACGTATGTTTTCTTCCTGTTCTCTCGTGTGATTGTTCAAACCCTTAAACAAAGTATTTTGATTTGTTGCAGGGAATTGATTTCATACACCGGAGTAGTCTCAAATTTCATGGCAACTTAAAGCCTAGTACATGCATGGTGGATAGCCGCCTGCAGATCAAGCTGTCTGGCTTTGGTTTCTGGGAGTTTAAACAGGGCAATAAAATCGTGAAGAAAGAAAGTCCTAAATATGAAGGTTGGTGAGTGGATGAGCGTATGAAAACACAACACGGTGTTCCCATAGTTACCAGATGTTTTGCTGGCTCCCGCTGCAGGAATGTTTTGGAAGGCTCCAGAACTCCTTCGGCGAGAAGATCTCCACGGAACGCCCAAAGGTGACATCTACAGCTTTGCCATGATCATGTGGGAACTCATGTATAACTCCAAGTTCGGACCCTACCACGAAGTAAATCTGGAGCCAAAAGGTAGGTTTTTTTCACACGTCAAAATAATAATAATAATAATAGCAACAATAATACTGAGGTCGCGTGATCATGTGGAGAAAAACAATGTTCTATTTGCCATAGAGATTATCAGGCAGCTGCAAACACCTGTACGAGGAGAACCGCTTCGGCCAGCATTGTCCGACCAGCTGTGTGATGAGAAAATCAACTTGTTGTTGAAAGCCTGCTGGAGTGAAAACCCAGATCACCGTCCACCGTCAGGGTCAATACGGAGACTGCTGAAAGACGCCAGTCCTGACAGGTCAGAGCCAAGCACTGAATCACAGCAGACAAATCAGACTCTGAATTTAAAAACCCTTAGATTTCAAGCAAGTTTTTTAGTTGCACTTTTTTTTTTCATTGCAAGAAATACTGTGTAAAAAAAATGCCGGTAAATTTCATAGAAAAATGGAGTGTCAATTATTTTAATTTAAAAAAAAATCAAATCTATAAGTTCAATGTTAAAAAAATCAGTACAAGAAATTCAATGTTCAATGTGTCGAATAATATTTATTATTCAATGTTACGAACACAAATAAAGTAAACAGACTCACCTAAGCAGCATCACAGATGTTGGTTTCCCTGACGCTCTCCTTCTTCCTGTGACTTTTGCGTGATGTCGCAACGTCAGAGATCGATTTCTTTTCCTTGGTTGCCCGTATGCAAACACTGAAAACAAATGTAACTTAATTTGTTACATTCATACATTCATTTGCGTTAAAAAAGGAATAACATTGACTTGTTTACATTTTATTTATTTTTTTTGACATTCAAATTTACACTTAATTATTTCATGCATTGAATAAAAAAAACTTTTTAAAGGTTTTTAAAATTCAAAGTCAGACTATTATTCTGTAAAAACATTACCTGTTGGAAATTCATATTCAAAGTCCGATGGCACACATTTACTTCCGTATACAACCCAAATGGATCGTGTTTTCTCTCGCTCTGCAGTCATGCCAATATACTGGACAATATGGTGGAAAAACTGGAGAAATATGCAAATCACCTGGAGGAAGTGGTCAGCGAAAGGACCAATCAGCTGGCAGTGGAAAAGAACCGAGCTGATAAACTTCTATCAAGCATGTTGCCAAGGTAACCAATGTCTGTATGACCAGAGAAGAAGACATCCAGAACCACACCCTCATTGTGCTCCATTCAGCTTGTTGCTTTGTGAATGTCGTCAATTTACCAAATTGAAGTTCTCGAAATCATGTGAATCTTCCATCGATCGCAGGAACATCGCGGATCAGCTGATGGCAGGAAACTCAGTGGAGCCTCGTAACTACGAAATGGTCAGCATCTTCTTCTCGGACATCGTCGGCTTCACCTCCATGTGTTCCGTCAGCTCGGCCATGGAAGTGATCGCGTTCCTCAATGACCTCTACAGCCTCTTCGACGACATCATCAGGATGTACGACGTCTACAAAGTATGAAGCAGAAAATAACGTATTTTATTTTAATGAGGATCAAGCGGAAACAAAGTGATCATATACACCAGATGTGGGAGGTCTGATGGCAGTAGACTTCATGTGGACGACTCAATGTATATGTTTATCTAATCATTTAAGTTTGTTATGTGATAACAAAGACCAATTCATAAATGTAGGTGAAGGCGCTATCTTCCAAGTATAAATCGTAAAACACCTGATCTACTTCAGCTCTGATACTTTTCATAAAAACACACAGATTTATCTTTAAAGACGTTTGCTTGGCCAACTAACCCCATTCCACCCCAAGGGTTCCAATGGATGAAAAATCACTGTCAGAAGCCACAAGATTCTCAAAATTCATTCTCTAAAGTTAAATCCATAAGCAGCAAACATCGTGAGGTTTTTCAAATGGTGTCATCTTTTAAGGTGGAGACTATCGGCGATGCTTACATGGTGGCCAGTGGGGTACCGATCAGCAATGGCGACATGCACGCGTGGGAGATTTCCACCATGGCTTTGCACTTTCTTTTCGCTATAAAGCTCTTCAGGATCCGCCACATGCCCACTCAGAGTCTGGCCATCCGCATAGGGATTCACTCGGGTGAGGAGTAACCGCTGTCCCACGGTCAAGAAGGAAGATTTGGTCACACAAGTGTTGCTTTTATTTCTGAAGGTCCGGTGGTTGCCGGTGTGGTTGGTAGCACGATGCCGCGCTACTGTCTGTTCGGCGACACGGTCAACACGGCCTCCCGTATGGAGAGTAACAGCTTACGTAAGTATTAAAGAAAAGTCCAACATTGATGGGTATAAGTGTTATGTAGGGGAATTCTTCCATGATGTGCATCATCCATACATACCATAAAAACATGCAGGTGTAAATATGTTTCTCTCAGCTCTGAAGATTCACACGTCACAGTCCACGGCTGACATCCTGGCGAAGGCCGGTTGCTTTGAGCTGCAGGAGAGAGGAGAAGTAGAGATGAAGGTGAAATGACTGACGTCTATTCTCTTGAGTTTCTTTCGCATCACATCAGATCGTGTCTCTGCAGGGGAAAGGATGTCACAAGACGTATTGGTTGCTCAGTAAACAGGGATTTAACCCCGAGGTCATCCCTCAAAGCTCTACGCCAGAAGGGCACCCGTCGATGGAGGTACTGGTATCAAATCAACAGTGCGACTATTTTGAATTTATCCTAAGCTTTATTGTGGTTTCTGTATTTTTGTTCTAAGAAAACAGATGTGCCCAAAGCAGCCGACAGAAAAACACAGAAAATGCTGACCAAAGCACAATTCACAGGTGCCAGGACCCAAGACCACGTTTGAGGAGAATTATTTATCTTAGAAGCTGGAACCTTATCAGAGCCGTGTTTGAAAAATACAGGAAATATTTGGTTGTTAATTATTGACGTCACTTTTAAGGATTTGTTGTTGGTTGGGTTACTTTATTTATTGTATTAGCTGTAATCTATGTGTGTACAATGTAGCATATATAAACCAGTAGTCTTCTTCACTCACACAGTGTCTATCTATGCACCCTGAGTGTTGACAAAAGGATGAGCAAGAAAAGATAAGTAAAAAGAGTTTGTTTTTTTTTTCGATATGGTTAACCCTTGTGTAGTCTCTGGGTCTCTTTTTACTTATTTTTTCTTGCTCATCCTTTTGTCAAGCTGAGAATCAAGACAGGCTGCAACACAAAACACAAAACATTTTCAAATATTAAATAAATAAAAACCTGTTTGGATTCAACAAAACATGGTTTGTTTTCTTTGTAATATTGAAATTCAGCGTAAAGCATATGACTCAATTCACAGTAAGTCAACTGACTTTACCTACATTGTTTAATTATAGTGTTTGTGTTTTTTGTGTTGAGGCAGAGAAATAAACTCACATTTTTAAAAGTCGTCTTTATTGTTGAAGAGAAACAATCTTCCAAAAAGTACATTCGTGGAATAAGGTTCATGAAAGATTCACAGAATCACAACGTCTCAATCAGGGTCACCAGTAGGATGAAAAGTGAAGCCCCTTAACAGGAAAAAAAAAGACAAAACGTAACCGAAATAAAACCACTCAAAGTTTGTGTTTTTGAAATATAAATCACAATATCGCCATTTTACTGACTATTGAACAGGAATAAAAACATGTGTTTGACTGTGTTGATCTTTGACAAATACCTAATAAACACTGTTGTTCAGGCTCAGATGCTAAATAATTATATTAAAATACTAATGGTGTCTTCAATTTACGGAAAACATGATGAATGGTAAAAATGAAATAAATACATCATATACATACATTCATCATATAAATGAATCAATTTTGATTGAATTACCTGTTGTATGACCATGACTGGAGAAGCTGTTGCCTATATGAGGAGAAAAAAAAACCATAAATTAACAACAGTTTTTTGAATGAAACGTAACTGATCTACCTTTAAGTTGAAACTCTGCCGTCAAGACTCCAGCACTTGGTTCTGAATCAGATGAACGACTTCTCACAGAACACGGACTCTTCAGGGAAGGAAACAGAAACTAGATCTTTATAAATACATTGGAGCTAACAAACGATTTGAGACGTTCAGTCTTGTAGTCACCGGCTGACACGCGAGTCTCTCTCCGTCACAGACCTGGACCTCACAGTGGAGCCACACGGTGGAAACCTTCTCCAGGCGTTGGAAGCGGAACGAGTTGAACTTGAACGTGGAGCGACTGTCCTTAGCGTTCTCAAATATAGTCACAGTGTTGTCGGACGGACAACTGGGAGGACAGAAGTACTGATTGTCACCATGAAAATATGTTTTTAGGTCACTTTATAAGGCTTTAGGAATATTATTTTTTCTTGTTAAATCATCAGCTTTCACAATTAAGTTATAGTTATGCAAAAACGTTGTTTTAGTTTCTCACTATTATTCCCTTATCTGGCTGACCGGGGGTAATCTATCCCAGCTACTTAGGGCAAGAGGCAGAGGACACCCTGAAAAAATTCGACAGAGATAAACCACGATTCAAACACACAAACACAACTATGGACGAATAAGAGTATTCAGTCAACCTCCGTACGTGTTTGGACTGTGGGAGGAAAGTGGAGTACCTGGAGTAAACTCAAGCAAGCAAATGGCAAAACATCCAAACTCCACAGACCAACAGGCTTAATTCTGTAAATAACTTTAACCCCTTAAAGTTTTTTCCATTTGCTTGTAGTTCAATTGTTTTCCTGTTGACACCTGTTGATGATGAGACTCCACCTCTTCCTGTCGGTTGAGTGATGCGAGGGAGTGGCCCAGCAGTTGTTGATGACCACCTTAAATCTAGAAAGACAGACGTTTATATTTGTAACGGTGGATTAACTCACACATCACTTCAATAATGTCAAAGTACATTCGTCACCTGTTGCTCAGTCCTTTAGCCTCGATGCCGATAAAGACTTCGGAGCCGATCTCAGCGGTGTCGATTACAAACGGAGCATCTTTGGCGTAGAGGAACTTGGAATTCTGTAATCAGTGATTGAACTTCGTGTCAAGGCGTGCTCACATCATAGGTAGGGTGTGAGCAAGAAGAAGCAAAAACGGATTGACCAAAAAAGTGCGATGCCTTCTCTGTGATTCGACCCGGACTCACCGTGAACACATTCATAGACAACTGTGACCTGAAAGTGCCTAAACTTCCGTTGTTGACGTAAACTGTGGCCACTCTGGAAGAGGCAGATGGTTTAGTAAAAAGGCTGCAAGTCATTGAGTGAGCATGAGCAGAGGTGACGTGTCCAGGTTTCCAACGGATCGCTGAGTCTTACCTTTGGCTGAAGATGGCGTTGTTGACCAGGTAGGCGGCGCGGTACGTGCAGCTGAAGGTGTAGTTGACGGGCTGGTGGCGAAGTGTGAGCGACGTGTCGTTGGATACGATGGAGTTGAAGAAGATGTACCTGGGGTCTTTTCCTGGTATGTACTGTGAAATCAAGATTTAGATTTAAAAATGTCAACAAGATTAACTGGTAATATTTTTACATGTGAAGGTAAAATGATTTTATTTGTTGTGGTTGTCAATTTATGGGTAACACTTTCTATGAGGGTCTTACAATGCATTACAAACATATTCATAAGACATTAAACTGCATTTATGAAAAGATTTTATGATGGTTTGTCATCATGTATGGGAACTACCAACAAGCTGTATAAAGAATTATAAAGCTTTTATAAGTAAAGTGGGAACAATGTCTTGTGTTATTACACATTTTAAACTGAGTTATCTGTAACAACACGATACAGTGTTGACACTTTATTTAAATCACTGATGGTCATCTTAAACTTTTGCATTAATTAATCAATTAAACTGAACATTTGAAAAAATCCAAGTTATTATTGTTATAATGTACTAGCTGAGCTGAGGACTAGTTTCTTCTTGTAGTGAATTATAAATTATAATGAACGATGGACTAATAATGCACAAAATATATCACTTCAAATACTTTAAAAACTTTGTGACAAGTTGCAACATGTTCTTTAAAGGGCAACTAAAAACTCTCCTGACTCACTCACATGTTTTAAAAAGTCTTCTTCTCCAAGATGCGTGTCTCAACATGAACATGTTTTGAATTTATTATTATGAACAAGCGAACAAGAGGTTACTAGAGTGGGGTCCATTATGATGTAATAATGGCTTCACTCCTCCTCCAGCCAGCTGTAATCACTCCCCGCTTTGTTTATACAAGGAGTACATTGCAGATGGAGACTTCCGGGATTGATGACGCACATTGATAAACCTTGATGTTTGACCAATCACAGCAGAGTGGGTGTGGTTATGGTAAACAAGATTAAATCCCCCCCCAGAAAGTGTTTTCAGTGGGCGCGGCTTAATTACATTTTTTAATGTAAATATTTAAACTAAAATAGAGTTTTATACAAACAGTCACATACTGATGAGTACAATAGAGTCCAACATATATTTAAGACACACTTACATCAACACATTAATCGCCCTTAAACAAGTGTGGAAATAATAATTTCAAAGAAGAAACTTCCGTCTCACCTCAGCCTGGGTGCCACAGTAGGAGTGATTCCTGGGAGTGAGGTCCGAGATGATGAAGCGGTAGAAGCCTGTGCTGTGCACTCCAGTGTAACACACTCCACCCAAGGACAGCTGGTCCATCTCCCAGCCGTAAGGACATTCCGGGACGTTGGCGATGATGATGTTGGGGAAACAAGACACCAGGACATAGTCTGAGAGAATATATTTATAAAATAAAAAAAAGATTAACCATTTCTGATGTGGTCAAACAGATGTAACGACTGGACCGTTACCTGCTTTTTGTGGAGTGCAGGTCCAAGCAACAGGCAGCAGCATCAGGAGCGCAGCAGCTGAAGAAGCCATGATAGGAAGCTGAAGGAAAACTGAAACAACGAATGAAATAAATCACAGTATTCTATTTTCTAATCAGCACTTACTTGTGGGGTCAAACAAGACGTCAGAGAACCATCATGACTCTTTACGAACCGCTCAACGAAATGACGAGGAGTTATATATCTTCGAGGGGTGAAAACTTCACCTCTTTCTCCTGACTTGAATTCTTTAGGGGCTCTGTTGTCCGGCGACTCACAAAAGCTTTCTTTGATGGACAAGCATTGACTTTCAAATGACCAGAGTCTGGTGGGAATCACGTTCATGAGTCTTTTCTACAAATGTAAATGCAGGTAGATGTGATTAGTTTGAACCCAAGTAATGGACTTTACTTCTCTGCCAATCATTCAAATACACACAAGTTTATTAACTCTTGTGTATTCTCAGGGTCAAGGTGACCCAGAGACCCAAAAACAATTTGTGTTATCCCTTGTGTTGTCTCTTGGTCAAGATGGACGACCTCCCTGGCTTCCATTGATAAATAAATAGTGGTGGAGGTTGTTCATCTGGAACCAATAGCAACACAAGGGATAAATCAATTACTTTTGTTTTCGAGCATTCAAGTCACCTTGACCCCGAGATAACACAAGTTAACAGATGTTAGGTTTTGAGCATGAGGACCTTTATTGGATTTTATCATGTTGGGTTGTGCTTGAGTTGTCAGGGTAAAAAGGTCAGTCACATCCTGATGTGGACAGTGACTGGTCTCATCATAAAATACTTGTTTATTCATGTACAACAGTTTCTATAGACCTGATGTTTTAAATGGTTATTTTCTAATGATTTAGACATAACACACAGGAATGTTCAGCGCTGCTGGTGGAAACTAAAGGTCAAAAGAAACATGTGAGTCTTGAATACAGAACAGTGTAAATGTTATGTACAACTATAAATATTAAAAATAATAAACACTTTCTTTTATATCAATAGCCTGACTTTTCTTGTTTTTAAGGAAGAATAAAAATAGATGAATTATATGAATTAATTATAGATTATAATTAATTAATCACTCGTTTTATTTATTGACAGAAATGGTTATAGAAGACAGTTGCTTCAAAAGGTTACATTAAGATTTGAAGGATTCAGGTCATTTTAACAGTCTCAATTTAACCTTTTATTTCCAGATTTTGATAAAGAAACTTTGTAGTTAAAAAAACTTGCAGTCAATACCAGTAAATAATTTTATGGAAAAACATAGAAGACCCAGAGTGTGTCTGCAGCAGAGGTTAGACAGTTAAGTTCTTGTCTGCTGTGAAGTCAAAGTGTTTGGTCTCATTGAAAAATATCAGGTTTCATGAGGTTTTTGTGGACCTGGATATCGTGATTGTTCATCAGTCTCTTTAGGCTTATTCTGTGTGGGATACGTGTGTCCTCTTTTATTTAAACTAACATTAGTAATGTGTCAATATACCTAAGCAGTCATTTATTTCATTCAGAATTCAGGACAATGCATTTAGAATTGTATAGATTTACAGGCAGTCACGTCGACTTAGGTCGGCCCACAATTGAAGAGAAAAACCGCGGTTCATTAGCGTCTAAATGGAGCTGCTGGGGAATTAGTCGAGGGTTGTCCCAGGAAGATAGCGATCTGTGGTTTGGTCAAGGGACAGCTAGCGTTACAGCATCTGTCATGCTAACAGGACTCCAATTCCATTTGGCTTTCCAACAGGTACACACAAAAGACGGCCAGGGTCTATTCACGTCTCTTTGCACAAGACTGAAATCCTTTTAAAATAGAGGATTATCAACACTTTAGTTCATATTGACTTGGATTACAACATGCAACCCCCAAATTAAAATAATACTTTCCGGGCCATTACCTTTACATTCAGAATGTAATACAATTAAATAGAAATTTAGAAATAGAATATGAATTTACCCCCAACAATGTCACTTTTATATAAAGGGCAGTTGCAGGTGCCGCTTAATATATGTAGGTATTTTAGATACTTTCCTGGTGTGTTTGTTGAAAAGAAACCCTTCGTGACCACTGATTGCAAATTGCGTAACATTTGATATTTAACTCAGATTATCTAATATATTTGTGTCAAACTCAGACTTGGGGCCATATCCAGCCGGCCAAGCCGTATTATGTGGCCAGAAAAAGCTTTGAACACCTGTTGCAATGTGGCTTTTCAGAAAAACAAGTCAACAATTACTGTGGATGTTGTAGATGACTGAGATTTTATTAAAAGCAAGTTGATGTTTATGTTTAAAGGAGAAAAAATATTGATGGTTTGTTAGTTCGTAAAAAAGTCAAAATGTATGTTGTGTATTTTATTGTTTTTAACCCTGGAAAGTACATTTTTTGTCAATTATTGTATGACCCCTGGCTTGGATTGGAGTTGCCCCTTGGACAATAGTTTGATATAGCTGATCCAATGCAGTAGGCGTAATTATACATTTTCAAAATACTTTGAAAAGAGAAAGAGGCCATAGATTAAAAAAAATGACAGAACAAATCAACTATTCAAGGCTTTTATTAAACTGAAGGAATAAAGACTTTTGAGATCCAGAAAGTCGAGTCCAACTTCAACAACTACTGTAGTGCTATCGTCAATATATTTAAAAAATATATATATATACATATATATAAAACATGATTATATGGTTGCAGTTGTATAAAGTAAACTAATCTTTATTTACAAATATATACAAGTTTAATAAATAAGTAGAGACACAGATTCCAGCAGCGTTAAGATTTTGGCTCTTGGCAGGTCCAACTCTTTCTGTCGGCTTGGTAAATGAATTCCTCCCTGGAAGAAAAAAAAAGCCACTTAGACAATGAAACTGAGCTGATCATGAGATGTTTTTTAAGCTTGTTTTTCTTTCGTTGATACAACAACTTTTATCTTCAACTTATTTTGCATGCTTTACTCACTCTCTCCACTGCAGCGAGCTGTTCTCCCGGCACAGTAGTCCGTCATCACACGGGCAGATTTGGTTGATACTGAACGCCAGCCCTCCGTCGGGAACAAAGCAGCTCTCGCCCCTCAGAAGTCGTCTCTTGCACACCTGCTCCCCGTGGTGTCGAGCACAACACATGGATGCGCCACAATCTCTGTCAAACTTGCACCTGGCACCTGGAGAGAGACAGAATCGTTGTCGTCTGCTCTTGCTTCGGTTCAACCGTATCTCTTGGAGTCAAAGATTCTTACCCTCTTCTCCGGTGGGAATGCTGCGATGGCATTTTCCAAACATGCAACTGAGTCCACGGACGCACTGAGCGTCCCTCCGACAGTACTGACCCTCCCCTCGCAGAGGAACGCACAGACCAAAATGACGATCACAAGAGAAGCCTCGGCCACAGGCTCTGTCGTGGTCGCAAACAACCTAGACGTGAAGAAAAAAGTCTCTCTTTATCCAGGTTATCAATTATTCATTAATATAATAAGTTAGTCAACTCTGCTGTAATAGCAAACACACAGACAAACAACATGTGAAGTAACTGTTCGCTTTATCCGTTTAGTAAATAAACCGATCGTCTGATTGAGTAAATAATAAATTGGTTGAAACTTACCGTAGCCACTCTGGCTGCATGAGAACTTTCTCTCCGTGCAATTCCTCCTTCTTTGGGGGGACTGTGGGGCATGTTGAGCATCCAGGCCCAAATATGAGCTTCAGCCCAGGAGAAGCAGAGACACAGTTGGACCAACCTCAGACTCCAAAACATCTTGACGTAAGGTTGAAAAAAAAGACTATAGTGCTTAGAAGCGACGTGAGCAAATGTAGCCGGGATGAGAGCAGTGACAGTGCTCCACTTTAAGCTTGACTTTTATAGGTCACGGTGGCTCATCTGCACCCCCCCCTCCCCCTCCCACTGGGTTGTTTGTCCAAGCAACAGGGTAGGAGGGAACAATTAGTGGTTAATAGATTAGGTAAATTGCTAGGGTCACCCCCCATGGCCAGAAAACTAGCGGCTAAATGACCAATCATCGGGCAGGACCACGAGGAAAGAGGGGAGTTGCGGGCCGGCAGGGAAGGTCAGACGTGATGGACTGACAACAATTGTAAACAATAGAATCCAGATGAGCGCCACCTCTGACTGTTTATCTCCACCAGACAAACAAAAGCGGTCACGTTCCACTGCTCACTGAGTGACAGCTATAAAAGCCGAGCCCCCCCGACGCTGTCCAAACACCCGTCCCCCTCTCCTGACCTCCAGCGGCCCCTACCCTATCCCACTTCTGACCCCATGCTGGGAGCAATTTGCAGAAGTGCACCCTGCAGACGACCCCCTGATCTCATTAAATATAATTAACATGAATGATCAGTTTTCAGGTGGAGAAGAACTTTTCTCACTTTTTAAATGTTTTTTTTTAAATGATGTAGCAGAGCTTTCTTTCCCGCCTGATGTCAAGTACACAAAAGAAATGTCAGAAATACATCTGACATTATTATGACAATATAATGAATAATATGGACAACAACATTATAAAGAACTACAATATAAATAACAATATCAATGAAGATAAACTAAAAATTAAATAGTCTGTGAAAAAGGAAACTTTCATTAAGATGCTGAAATAATAAGATGTTTATTTTTTACTAAAATGTTAAACTTTTGTATGATTCAGTGTCAAATTGTGTGCAACATGGCTGAAAAAACATGATGAAAAAATCATGAGGATGTCTTCCATTGAAATACTGCGACATGTGGGCACATGGAGCCTCCATTTGGCCACCATAAGCCCGATATATTTTAGGAATCTGTGGTAAATTACGCAGTCACGACAGCTGCAAACAGCATCGTGTGCAGCTGTGAGACCGCAATAATCATATTTGTTTAGTCTTGTTCACAGAAAAGTCAAAAATACATGGCTTCACTTTGGCAAGAACCTGACACTCTTCCTGCCTCCAACGTTCCATCACATATACACCAACGCATTTGTTATGCCTGTGTGAACCAAGGTCTGTCCAGAAATATCTTGCATCATGATTTCATATGTTAAGGTTTAAGCTCTGAAGCAATGAAGGGGTTTATTTGAAGTGTTCTGAAGAGACAGTAACCTGATACAATCTCGTTCCTTCTTCGCCTATTTCCAACTGTTTAACCTCATCACTATAGTTTCACCTGAATTCCTGCGTCCTGGCTCTCTGGTCCTCTGATGCTACTAAAGAAAATCTAGACACGCAGACCATGGTTACTTGCAAAGGGTTGTTGGTACAACTTTAACAATATTATTTTACAATACATACATGTTATTTATTAGTTTTACAATTAATGTCAATTTCTATACGTTTGAAATCACATTTAATTTAATAAATTAAATACACTAGACACCCAAACAAACATGTACATACATTATTCTCTTTTTTTTTGTTAAAAAGACAATAATAATATGAATATATGATTTGGTTTAGTCCCCTGCACGAGGCTAATGACTGACCCAGTTAAATAAGGGGAGATTTGAAGGTTATTATTATGTACTGTTTCCTCATATTTACAAATGTACTCAGTTCCTCTTATTGAAATAAAACAGTTCTCAACTTTCAAACACACCAACTTGACAATCTTAATTAAGTTGTTTTTTTCTCCATCAACACCTCTTAACCAACTTATTTTACTATTCTTTAATTGATTAGTGTCTAGTCATCTTTTAATTTTAGGTTACATATTCAACAAAACAAAAGTGCTAATATTCCATTTCGAAGGGCAGTACTTGATAAAACAAGTCATTTAAAAGTGGTCAGAATAATGATCCGTCTTTTGTGAAGTACTAACATGCTCTGCATGTACAAATCCAAGCTACGATTATCTGACGACACCATCACTAGTCACGGACCAACTAATCCCGCCCTGGACTAAGATGGTGGAGATAATTGACGAGACATTTAAATATATCCCAGCGTCAGACAGAGCAGATCGCCGGCGAAGATATCGTCAAATCTGGAGCTATCACAGCTCCCGGTGCTTAAATTCTTATCAGAACATTCTCAAACTTAAGACTAATGACATAATTGGTGATCAATTAACGAACACAATAGCAGTGTCTGTATCAATTATGCAAATAAATAACATCGAGATTGTGTAGAAATGTTACATTTTGCCAAAACTTTCTCAAGGGATGGAATCGACTCAGTTTGGGAATGTTGAATAGGAAGAATACTTATCTTAAGAGCTCTGAAAATGAAGTAAGCATGACACTATCATTTGTGATCAAATTATACATGTCTCAAACTAATGGGGTTTCATTTGTTTTACTGCGACTGTTACCCCTCTCCAATCTCTTTTCACGTCCCTTAAGTACATTGTTCCCCATTTGTACTTACAGCTAGAGATCCCCGCTTCTATTTACCCCAAACCAATAACAGATAAGTGTCTCCAAACAGTCCTTAACGTGGTCTCCCAGTGTTAATGACTCAGCTAATGACGTTCGTAATGATTGTGCTCACGTCACAATCAACATAGCCGCGGGTCTGGCAATTAGGGGCTAACAAATAGTCAGGGCAGGGTGATCTTTGTCCATTGTAACGGACCTCGGCCCCCCACCGGGGAGCTCTGAATGGTGGCGTGCACGAGGAGTCTGCTTTCCCAGCCCCAAAACAACCTGGTCAATGTGTTAACGTCTGGGTGTTGAGTTTTATGAGGCATTTTTGATATGACACGCGAGACATCTGCTTTTTTAACTCACCCGAAATGACTTCCAGGGGGTGTAATTAGATCCAATCAGTGATGTATTAATTCGGTCGTAAGTCTATTTATGAGACCGAGAGCCTTTTTTATACATCTAAAACTACAAAACAATGTAGGTTGATGTAACTTTGTTTTTATTTCTGATGTAACTCTTCATCTCCACGCCACTTTTATTTATCTATTCCACGTTAAACCTTTTCACCATGTTTTCTGGTATATTTTATCATTACAAATGCCACTAAAAACTTTTTTTTCTTACTTTTATATAGATTATAAAGAACCCAGTATTGTAAATATGAGGAAATCTATTCCAATTTTTTTTGCTATTCAAGTGGGTGCCACAGGGGTCTTTTATCTTGTACAGCAGGAATGTCCAACACCTTTTCTCGGATGCTAATGTGCATCTTTATGCTGATGATACAATTATTTATGCTTTGGTTCTTGAACAGGCTGTTAATTCCCTGCAAAAGCCTTTGCTGCTGTACAGCATTTACTTATTAATCTAAAAAAATAGATATTGACAGAATAAAGCAAATGTTTTCAATTATAAAAAAAAGTACCTAAAACTCTCCCACTAATGTCCACTCTTGAAGGAAGTGTCATACAAGTAGTGCACGTATATACAGTAAATACCTAATTGATGACTCCCTAGCTTTTTTTTAAACATTTTATTGTTATACTTGAAAGTAGATTAAAACTTAAGTTTTTTTTTCTGTTTGTGTAAAGAAGTGACAGAAACTGTATACACATCACTGTTCTCACAGATGGGATGAACTTCCCTGTCCACTAGGAGGCAGTGTCATTGGTACACGTTTATTTAAAAGGCTCTTCTTTGATTACTGGCCGCTAACATCTGTACAATATTTACACAAACAAGCACAAACACATCCAACCATCAGCTGTTTCTCACTCTTCCCTTTGCCAACACGTTTTCCCCCACAACTGGTGGAAAAACGTTGTTTTTTCAGACATAAAGTTGACTAGTTTTTATCCTTAAATACCTTTACTTGATGGACTTCTCTTATCTGTTATGCTGTCATTTTAATGTACTGTAAATGTATTACTGTTCAGAGGACTGAATCGAAGTAAGGTTTTGAATATTTTTCCTGGTTAAATTAAATGTTAATTAAATAATACTTATACTATCTTTGCTGTTATTTATTAGTTTGGGTCATTGTGCAACCTGTAGAAAAGTCATTCAGTGTTGCTAGCCCTGTTGCCATTAATTAAATAGTGTTGTTACTTTAAAAAATGACCAGTAAAAAAGTAACCTATGGTTTTTGTTATGTATTAGTGAATATAACAATCACTCATAATTTCTGTGTGTGCTGTGACTGTGTGTTGTTCCTAAAAATTAATAAAAGCACCAATTGAAATTGTAAATGCATGTCTTAAAAGGTTATTACAAAGAAGGCTTTGTTCATGACACTTTCTTGGCAACATAAAATAAAATCGTACTCACGAACAAGCAACACTTAGATATTGGTACACTTTGTCTTCATAAAATTACTTTTTCAATGAGGTGTTAGAAATGCCCCACAGCCAAGTGTTGGGGGAGGACATTCCTCTTTCTCGAACACTGAGCAAGTTCCTTTTAAAATTAACTACGAGTATGAAGATTTTGAAAAAGAAAAATCAGAAGTTTGATATTGGATGTATTCTAGCGACTTAGGTATCCCAGAGGCCCTAGCACCAACTAACTTAACAACTGAAATCTCCAGTAACAATTAAACTATTTGTCCAGCCGCAGGAATCTGATTATTTTGGCCATCAAAAGACAGCACAGCTGCTCTGCCCTCTGCTAAAACCATGTTTTTAAAGTCTAAATTACAGAGGACACATCATTGACACTAGCCAAGAGGAACACTTTTCCATGATTTACACTCTACAGTTCTTCTTGTATTTAAGTGTATCCTCTTGATATCAGTTGCAAACAGTTACTTTTGAAACATTGACATTTCTAAAATCTATAATATGGGACGTAAATAACTGTCATCGTTACATTTTTTAATACATGAGAAAATAACATGAAATCTGGTGTGTGACACTGACACATGTTGGTCTGGTTACAACAGTCTATGTCTCGACCCGTGCTATTGTATCGGTACTTATCTCTATACTGCACCTAAGAAGTGACAAAGCCACAAAAAAAAAGTTTTTTCGTTGAGCACATCATGAGATTGTTAATAGAGAACAAATCGAGGCCTGAGAAAACCGTGTCTTTAGTAAAACATGGTAGCTTTGGCTCCTTTGACTGTGTGAACATTATCATGGAATCTTCAAATTGTAGACAAAATATGATCAGGGAAAATGACAAAATGTGTTGATCAACTGTCTATTTAGTACCGTTTATGGCAGGACTGGTGCCATCACAAAAGGGGTCCCCAACCTTTTTTACATGTTTAATGAAGTCCATCTAATCTAATTTAATATATGCATTATCTTCACTGAGATAAAAACAGCAAACATTAAAATAGCATTAGTCAAAAAAAAGGTTAGAGGCAGGAAAAATACATATCACCATAATAGCTCCGCTGTGCACTAATTTCTCTGCAACAACAATTGTTCCAAAAATATTTTTTGTTTTATTCATTTTGGTTGTTTACAGGTTCATTTTTTGAGTAAACTTAAATCAAGTGTCTTGACATATCAATAGTCACAGACTAATGCTACTTTCTAGAAAATCTGATCTATTATTGCAAGTAATAATGAATCGCAACAGATATTAGATGAAATTGTTTTGTCTTTCTGTGCTTGGTAACAAATGTCTCACAGACCGTTAATGGCCCCCCGACGGGTGGTTGTGAACCACTGTGTTATGGTACCATGTTACTGGAGCCAAACCCTAGTCTTGTGATAGTTCATGTGTCATCTATGGCTTCGATTTTCCACGTGTTATAATATCAACCAAGTTTTATGGGATTGTTTTCTAATTTTTGAAAGTCTATTTGGTGTAACAGATGTGTTTATATGCTGATTCATTTCAATGTTTTAATACTCTGTTGTGTGTCCAACAAAAACCAGAGGAGACTGTGATCCACTGTTAATGTGAAACAGGCAGAAGCTGCTGTGTGCCAAGTCAAAATGTTCACCAGAGTAAGAAAAAAAGGTTCCAGCTGAAGGTTCACTCCCCACCATGCCAGTCAATCATTCTTATTAAAGGCCTGAAGTACAACATAATAGAGTTTTATGTTATCCTATTTTTGTTCATCATCATTATGTGCTGTGTGTTGTGATTATCAAGTTATCATGCTCACTTTAATGTGCTCGGTTATTTGGTATAATCATTTGCTACTTTTAAAATCTCAACCAGATTTTCACATAACGAAATATAAACTTCACTTTTGCATCAGTTAGCTCTTTTCTTTACTACTTCTTAACCAAAGTGAGCGAGAATATTGAAACATCGACTGAGTAAAACGGTTATTTAACAATAACAAAACATTCTGGGAACTAATACACAGTTATAATAGTCTCTATGCAATCCTCTCTGCACAATCGAAACAGCAAAGTTATAACAATATCTTTATCAAAAAGATCACTGTCTGTGTGCGGGTATACACAGCTGCTTTCAAATGTTGCAGACATTTTGCTGGAATAAGCAGGAAATTGGATATGATGATATAGTGAGATAATCTTTAGGCATTTGGCTTTAACTCCTCAAAACACAAGAAAGAAGAGAGGGCAGTTATCCTGTTTCCACTTTCCTTGACTGAGTCTTCACTCAAACTTTGTTTGACCCCCTCAAACATCTGTCTGGAACAGCCAGGTTAGGCAAACGTGGGCAACATTTGGTCCTAATAGTGCACTTGAACGCAGCAACGTTCAGTGTAGATACAGATGGAAACAGTTCACCCATGATTCCTCTCTGTACACCAAATATACTACGACATGTTTACAGTAATTGAGCAGTTTAGGATTATTTTCTAACTCATTGTAGCGCAGTGTTATTTTGGCATATTTATCCTATGTGCATAGTGTTTAAAGCTAGGCTTAATAGATGAATCTTTCATGGATGATTTGTGACAATTAAGTGATTTAATGTGTATGATTATAGATAAAGAACAGATGAATGTTAACTGATGTGAGCTTAGATTGGAATTCAGAATCAGTATCGGAAACATTTATTTCTAGTGTTGTAAACACAACACATGAATAATTTTGGTGGCAGTACAGAATATAGAAATTGAGGCATGAACTCAAACTTCACTCTTTTCTTTCTTCTTTTTGTAAGTGAGTAAGTAAGTAATATTTGTAGAGCGCTTTTCAAGACCAGGGTCACAAAGTGCTTAAACAATTAAAACAATACCCAATCAAATATAAGCTTAAAATGTAATCAGAGACAAACACAGGAGTCTCAGAGAATCAACTAAAAGCCTGCATAAATAAAAGTGTCTTAAGATGTTTCTTGAAGGAGTCAGTAGATCCATCAAACACAGAGCGAGAGGAAGATCAGTCCAAAGCTTAGGAGCAACAGCCTGGAAGGATTTCTCTCCTCTGGTCCTGAAGTGTGTTCAGGAACCATCAGTAGATTCTGATCCACAGACCTCAGAGCCCGAGCTGGGGTGTAAGTCTGGATCAGATCACTGATGTAAGGAGGAGTCTGACCATGAATAAATCTGAAAGTAAGAACCAGAATTTTAAAGTTGATCCTGAAGGAAACTGGCAGCCAGTGAAGAGATTTAAGGATCAGAGAAATGTGAGTTCTTCTACTAGAGCAGGTCAGAATTCTCCCTGCAGAGTTCTGAATTAACTGCAGGCGAGACAGCTCCTCCTTCTTAAGACATGAAATTAAACTGTTACAATTGTCTAAATGAGAAGACAAACTCATGGATTATAAACTCCAGATCATGCTGTGACAAATGTTCCACAAAGTGTAGAGATTTTTCTCAAATAGTTTCTTGTCAGTTTTCTGCAGTGTTGTACTAGAGACATGTCAAATACACCACCCGGATTTCTCAGAATCAGTTTGACAGACTGGCCTGAGTCACCCAAGTATTAACTCAACCCTGGAAAATTATCATCAGGAGCACTAACCAAAGTTTCAGTTTTGTCCACATTAAGATGCAAAGTGTTTTTACTCAGCCATTATTTGGCTCTGGGGCTCAGTTGGATCAAAAGAGCAGTAGAGCTGGATGTCATTAGCAAAAATGTGGTAAGAAACATCAGGAAATCTCTGAATGATTTTACCGAGGGGAATCAAGTACAGCAAAAACAATAAAGGACCCAGAACAAAACCTTGAGGGACTCCACACAACAGATGCGCTGATTCGGACCTCATTTGATTGGCAGATACACTAAAACTGCGCCCAGAAAGGTATGAGGAGAACCATTGTAACACAGACCCAGAAAGTCCCACTTCACCCCTGAGTCTTCTCAGCAGGATCTGGTGATCAACTGTGTCAAAGGTTGAGGACAGATCCAAGAGAACCAGAACAGTGTATTTAACCGAATCCGCCGACATCATGATGTCACTGGACACTTTCAATAAGGCTGTCTCCATAGAGTGAGGTTTACGGAAGCCAGACTGAATCTGCTCATGATCCAGGAACAAAGACAGCTGCTCGGACACACTTTCTCTCAGATCTTGGACAATAATGGAAGCTTAGAAATAGGCCTGAAATTACTGAGGTCAGTCGGGTCTAAGCCTGGCTTTTTGAGCAAAAGCTCCACAATGGCATGTTTAAATGCATTGGGGAAAAAACCTTAGGAAAGGAAGAGGTTTACCATTTTGGTAACCCAGGGCCCATTTATATCAAACACTTTGATAAAGAGCCTACAGGGAAGGACCTCAGAAGAGCAAGAGGAGGGTTTCATCTTGCTCCCCAGTGCCGAAATATCACCCGGAAATAGAGCACTGAAGGAAGACCACGAGGTGGAGACAGGTTTAGTGACAGCAGGGGTTCCACACAAAGGGGGAGAGATTTTCTCTCTGATCAATTTAATTTTGTCAATGAAAAATCTCAACAAAACATTGATGTTAGCTTCACAGAAGACAGGCGTGATTAGAGAAGCAGGAGACACGAGAGAATTGTTCGTTTCAAAACAACTCTTTTTTCTTATTTGCTGCTACCAGTTTCCAAATGTAATCAGATCTGACAGTTTCCACCATCTCATTGTAGGAAGAAATCAGTTTGATTTAACAGGTGCAACTTGATCCAGTATTTCAACACAATGATTACTGAAACAGTGAATCAAATTGTCCACGTTTAGGCAATAATTGAAGAAAAGAGGGTCAAAATTAGCAGGAAAAACTGTCTGCAGTATTAGGTGAGATGACACGCCTCTGAGACCTAACCTTTAAGGGCTTAAGTTTAGGGATGAAGTCCAGGTTAAACAAGACAAGAGAATTTTCACTCAGATAAACATCATGTACAGATATATTGGAAATGTCCATGCCAAGAATAAAAACTAAGTGTAAAATGCTGCCTTTTTGATGAGTGTAATAATTTCAATTAATTTACATTTCACATTTCAGAACTAACTGATACTTAATCTAACCAATACTTATAGGACAACAGATCGGTCAACTGAGATAGTTTTTAGTCTTAACCTTGTGACCTCCACTGATAAAGTTACGAGAATATTTGCATTGAAGTGATAGTCGACTAAGGATTGGGATTATTTTCTGTAGTAATCTGTCAGTTTTTACAGTTATAGACAAAATGTATTTTACGTAGCGACCGGTGTTCAGTTGACACACTTTAAAACATTCAAATAACTCCATGGTGCTCACTTGTAACGTCCATTTTGTATTGAAGCCTCAACAAAAGGAATTGCTCCAAAAAGAATTTAACAAGTCTATTTTTTCAGCTTGTTTTTAGAAGACATTGCTATGTGTTTGAAAGACTTCAGGGATCAACTGAGAGACGGAAATCTTCTGCTGCAAACAAACTTAAAAATTAGACTTGTTTAAGAGGGAACTTTCTGGGCGAGCAGTATTGAGGTATTTGAATGTTTTTAAATGTGTTTTATTGGGCGAAGATGAATACATCAGTCGCTACATTAAAAAGGAACATATATTTCTCCCTCTAACTCCAAACAGGAATGGTTTATTCTGTAAATAATCCCAACCCTTAGTCAGGGTTTTTTAAGGAATTTGATAGAAAAGTCAGGATATGTTGATAAAAGTAAAAGGGAATATCAAAGCACCATCCTTTCTGTTGAGTGAGACTTCTGCTGAACTCACCCCTACTGTGTGCTGTGCGAGCGAGTCTCAAAAAGCTACTTCTATTTGCTGTCCCATTTAGCTCATTTGAAATAAAATGATACTAAACAACTTGAAAAAAGGTATCACATTCTATAGATTAAATAAAGTAGATCAATAATATTGCATACAATAATAGTAAGTAAGTAAGTAAGTAAGTCATTTTTATTTACATAGTGCTTTTCCAGACCAGGGTCACAAAGCGCTTTAACAATCAAAACAATATTCAATAAAGTATAATAAATAAATATATACTTTAAAGGTCAAGATAAAACTGAGAACACAACAGGAGTTCCAGAAAATCAAGGAAAAGCCTGAACAAAAAAAACACTTTTTCTAGTTGTACATGATTGACTTTGCTTTGCAACCGAAAAAGTCGTACATTTTCATTTGTATACATGACAACAATATCTGAGTAATTCGATTTTCAAGTTTAAAAAAAGTTTCACATTTCCCAGACACCCTTTTCACTTCACATTTGTTTTCTGCTGTCAGTTTCCAATCAGATGGATTATGGCCACATGAGAAGTCAGAGAGAACTTCTATAAAACATTCTCTGGGTTTCGTGCAGAGATGGGAGAATTCCAAAAAACAACATTGTTAAACAGAAAACCTTGAAGGGGGGGACGGTGTTTTCTGAACATTAGGTCAGGGGAAACCTCTTTCTGGAAATGACAACCGTTTAACACGTTTGTTTTGGTTCAGTCTGCTTGCACATGGGGGAGACAAGCTCCTCCCAACTCCAACCCCTTTTTGCTCTTTGGAAGGAAAGAACATGTGGGCATGCATAAATATTTTCTTCTGGAGAAAGAATTAACAACTGTAAAACAGAAATGAGATAGTGAGAGAGACAGGGGAAGTGAGCTTGATCGAAGATAATAGATGACAAATACATTGATCCAGATGTCAATGCAGGAGAGAAATTGTTAACAAGAAAAGAAAAGCTTTAAACCTTGGCGAAGGTGAGGAAAAATCAGCGTGTTGGAGAGGAAAAGCGACGACGGAAGGTGGGGGAGTGGAGGAGTTAAGCACCCTGTTCTTCTAGTGGAGCAGGAGGGAGAAGGAGAGAAGAGTGATAAAGAGTTTGGGAAGGAGGGAGAAGAGTCAGCTGGACATGGGGATTTGTGCTGTTCTCCTCATCTGTCTCTCCCAGGTGGCACTGGGTAGAGTCTGGGCTCAAGAGCACGAAGGTAAGCCTGCTTTAAATCCCAAAAATGCTTCAGTTGAGTATTTCTTTCCTGGAAGTACTTGGTGATTTTTTACATTTGACACATTTAAGTGATGGACAGTGGAGGGCTGATGTTTTTGGCTGCACGACTCTATTACTTCTATTTTGGCTGGAGTTGTTGCATATGTACAACTGTGAAGCCAGCAGTTCCCTGGACACTCTTGTGTGTCAGTAACAGGAAGCTCATGAAAGTCACTGCATGTCTGTCTGGATTTTGTTAGGCACTAAAACCTTCATAGTTCAAAGTGAAACAATGAGTGTGTTTGATTTGGCTTAATTGAAAGGAGTTGACTCTGTCAGGGATAGAACGACCTGTTTAGAAATGTAACATCTGATGAACAGTTTATTCATCATTTGTTCTTTTAGTCCATAAAGGGACACATGAAAAAATAAAAAGAAGAGAGAAGCATCAAAAGCAACAGATGTGACCCCAATAAACCTGAAGCTCGTGGCTTCACTGTCAATAATCCTCCCTGTTAGAAATGTTTTATTAATGCATTTAAACAACCCGTCGTGTGTGTATGTAGGCATGTATTTATTTTTACCCTCCTTCGAGATGCATTATTTTTAGCTAGCCCTGGATCTACCACTGATGCTCCTCCTCTGACAATCAGAACAGTGATGCTCCAGATTCTTGGCCTCTCCTGTGGTCCCAGTTCCTCTGATCGGGCTCCTCATTTTGCCGAGGGCGACCTGACACATGCTAGATACTGCTTAAACAACTTCCTTTTTTCTTATTTAATAACTTGAGTATGTGTACAAGCAGGTATTTACTGGCTCTAATCTTCCTAAATAGTTTGCTCAGACCATTACGTTGTAGGTGACACTAAAAACATTAACTGACATAAAGGAAGGAAAGTCCTCTGGTATTCCTTTTGTGTTATTCAATCAATTATTTACTTTACAGCATATCAGCTGTTTAATTTTTAATCTTTGAATAACCTTGAAAAAACGAGTTAATTAAAGCAACATTTAGTCAAGAGAATGTATCTGTGACATACTCACATCACAAGTTTGAAGGTTTGTTGTGTAATTGCTCCAACATTAACCACTTCTCAAAGGTTCTGGTGCTGATTTTAAAATCAAGCTAGCAACCAATGACTCAGAGTTCTGGAGAGGAATGAAGGGAGGTGTAGAGGACCGTGAATGCAAATGTGGAATTGGTGACAACCACAAGAGGGGAGTTCTGTGACAGAAGAGAGACCTGCCATGACGAATGGTTTAAAAAAACAAGAAAATAAACAGAAGAGTTAGAGTTTGATGTTGTTCGTGTTGTTGTTTGTGAAATAGGAGATCAAAGAAGTGACAGTGAAGGTAAAGGTGTACATCAGTTGTGCTGCTAGGTTGGGACGCAGCTTCATCCTGACAGAACTATTAAAATGTTCTGACCAAAACACAAAACAATCATTAAAGGGAAGCATCTGATACTAATGAAATTCTATAAGAGACACAAACATTCCTTCTTGGAGAAAGTAAATGGGGGGCTTTCCATAAAAAGGGTTGGTGATGTCGATTTAAGAACTGTATAGTAAGACAACAAACAGATTCAAAGGACAAAATAAGTTATTTTAATTCTCTACTAATTAGAAATAGAACAAAAAGATGAATGTAATTGATCATGTATTGATCATGACAATGATCGATTTAACTCATCAACGTTGTTCACCGTCACAGTCAGGTTATGTAATGTCTATCCATTTTTGGATGAAGGAACATTTTTATAAGAATGCAAGACTTATGTTCCCATCAACAATATTTTTCTTAAATCGGTTCCAGATTCTTTTTTCGAGTTTGATATTTGGCAAAGATATTGACCACAAGCACTCAGCGCCATCTGGAAAGAGGAATTGTACGTCACATGCAATAAAAGTGAAAACCACTTTTAAATCATTAACAAATCTTAAAAGCTGCAAAGTCAGAGATAAAGCTTTGCTCATTATTAGTGGTCATATTTTACAATGCCAAATTAAACATTCTAATTGCCTAATTATTGAAATTATATTGATACTCTACAATGACTCCTGATACTAGTCTATACATGTCCAACTCTGGGTAAAATCAATCCTGCCAAGTCACTTCATGTAGTTTGGTTCAAAATCAAAGTAGATAAATGTTCATATTGATACGGTGACATATAAAGACATCAGTGTTTAAGGAAAAGAGATTGTGAATGTTTACAATTAACCAGAGACTTCCAATAAAAGTAGAAGTGATGTTGAGTAAAAGGAATTTTATGACAAACACAGAGCTAATGAAGATAAATTGATCAATTATCATGATCAACTCATACTTTCTTTTACAGACAGTTTGGTAAATACACATTTTGTTCAACCTGATGCCTTAGACTGCGAAAGCAATTTGAGCACTTATTACAGCTAGTGTCACTGCAACATGTATTTTTTCATCGTCATTGTTACTATTATCTATTAGAATTGGATGGTTAAAAACATATCATTATAGATCTGTACCGATTAATCTGTTGCGACTCTTGGCCCTATAAAACCTCTTTAAACCAAGTATAACCTTTCTCCTTGGCTTAGTCTGAACCTGTCGAAGAGCTTAAACAGAAGTGGATAGCTTTAGTTCTTGGATGTCATTCTGCAGACCAGACGGACTGAAATGTGTAACTTAAGCTCTTTTTGGGAAAGATTCAAGTCTACATTTGAGAACCAAAAAAAATGAAAAGTATTTTCAAAATGTGAAAGTGGTGCTATTTTGAGCACTGTGGCCATCATTTTAAACAATTCATGATTTGGAAGATATTATCTATGAATAATATAATTATGAGATAACCCTGGCAGGTTGGTCACTGAAAGATATTTTTCTAAACTAAACGTGCACAAGTGCATCCCCAAGAGGGCCCAAGTAGACTTGATGAATGAATACCTTAATTGAACTTTGTTAATCTGCTGTCAGGTAAAAGGAATCAATGGCTACTAGACTCAGCTCATGATCAGAAACAAGGGTGTGAACGTATCAATAAAATGTAAAGTTTATCATTCAGTGAACTAAGAAAGACACACCACCCACTTCACCACCCTCCTCCCATTAAAACAACATATTATTTATTTTTCATTTTTTCAAAATTCAAATTGCCTGCAATTTTCCTTTAGAGGGGATTTTCCACATCATTTTTGAAAATAGAAGAAGAAATATCGCTGTCTGAATGTTTTGTTTTCCATCAACCAGTTAGAATATTTTGACTCATCAGCAAATATAAGACATTCTTCTATTATTGTGTTAGTAGGGCTGTTTAACAGTACTTATGTATGCCTTCATAGTCTTTTATTAGGACACGAAAACATTCTGCAGATGTTGCATTTAAGTATGCTATAAATCTATTCAGCTGTAATTTATCACAATGACTGAAGGCGATTTCTGAAATCAGATCAGGGGCTTTCCTCACATTGATCCAGTTCACTTCGCGTCCTCCATTTCAGAGTCACCAGACCAAACATATGTCTTGCAGACCTGGTTGTAAATACAAAAGCCTTTTTTTATTTTACAGTGGACATTCTCTTGGACTCGCTTGCAGACAGTTGGTCATGGTAATAAGACACACCGGGAAAGGAAATACTTCAGCAGATCAGGGATAAAGATCAAATCTCATCAAAAGGAAGCAGGAGTTGAGAAAACACCTGACTAAAAGCTCGACCTGCTACATCCCCAGCTGTTCGCTGAAGGTGAGCTGGAAGCTAATCTGACCCACTTAGGTGCTCCATGCTCTAAAAACTGAGGAATAACTTCTTCTGAGATGAAATACAACAGGATTCCTTATTAGAACCATTACCCTGTTATAATCTCAATACATTTTCCAACATTTCTAATTTTTTCAGTAAATTATCTTTAAGATTAAAACAATGATCTTCAATTTGTTCGCATATTCCCAACAGCATAAAGATTTGTGTAAAAGTCCATCATGTTACTCAGGAACTCCACTATATAGCTTAAAAGAGAAACAAAGAAGCAGTTAGTGAGTTGTTAGGGAAGATAAAGAACTTTTCCCATCTGGTTCAACACCATGAACCAATTTGTTGCAACTGTGGTGCAAAGACAATTCAACCCCTCCCACACTGCTCCGTTTCTTAACATCGCTGTACACACTACGACCAGACGGCACTGAAAAAGAAGAGCTGACCACAGATAAACCATTAACACTTACACTTGCGAACAAATTAAAGAAGGCATTAACCTGACAGAGTTCATAAACTTAAACTTAAGCTATTGTGTAATTGAGTTAAGTGCTGAATCAAATCTGCTAAGTCTCAAGATAGACATTAAAAGTAAGATGGGGGCAACAGTTCTCTCCTCCTCTGCATTGAATGTGTGAAACAGGTTATGCTTGACTGGAAATACATCAGAGTTGTGGCCTTTGGTGGTTACATAAAGCGGACGCCGGATAAATTACCTACGTTGTGACGATCTCAAAGAAAATCTGACAAGCACGACTTGAGCGTGGGTGTGGGTTTGGGAGGAAAACTGTGGAGGTTGTGAGTAAGACACTGGAGGCACAACATAATCTGCAAATCTGGCTAACATACAACAAGTGATGGCTGACAGCACAACAAGAATATTAATTCATGTTACCATACGTTACCATGGATACACTTTTTTCATCTTCAGCCATGGCTATATGTAGGATATAGGTTTTTAAATCAATCTTGTAAGGTGAGTTTTTTGGAGCGTGTTAAAAGCATTATAAAATACGAACTTTGATGTGGTAGACATAACTTTCTCTTGGTTTTCTCTTGGCTTTTATTTATTTTGAGGTTTTCAGACACACTTTAGCAAAAAATTGCAGTCGTTTCGTTTCAGGTGGACAGAAATTATAAATATGTTTATAACTGTGATAAAGGGTTTTAAAGATACATATTAGACAGGCCCTGGTGCGTCAACCAGGCTCACTTGTGTAGCAAAGTCATAAATTCAACAGTGCATGTGTTGTTTTGGTCCATTTATCTGCCTGTTTGTTAAGATTTCATCCATGTTTTATTTTTATTTTGTGGCCTCTATTAAAGCGCTGGATTATAAAAATGAATACAAACCACATGTAGCCACAATTATTTACAAGGTTCTAATAAAACAACAATGTGGTATCATGCTTTCAAATCCCTTTATACTATTTATAATAAAAAAGTTATTCTTGTTTATGATTTTGCTAAAGCTCCCAAAGGGAACTGTTGATTTGTGTTCTTTCTGTCACTGCAGCTGGCAGGACTCTGCTGCAGAGAAGCGAGTACCCGACTCACAGAACCAGAAGGGACCAGCCAACGGAAGGAGGGGTCGATATCAGCCCATTGCCAGACAACATGACACGCATCGTGGTGAGACGTCAACTCGTAATTGTCATAAAGGCATAAGAGGTTTGCTGTGTGGTGAACCAGTAAATCTTGTTTAAGTCAAACTACTCAAGACATAGAATGTATTGCAACCGTAAAAAAGCAACCAGTGATACTAATTCTCGAATTAGAAAGACGTGAATATGGCCCGAACAAAGAGATTCTTGTTTATTGGAGAGTAAAGTTATGGAGCTTTTTGTCCTAAATCTTGAAAAACTAGCAAAATGAAGTCAGTCAAAGAGTTACGTCAGCCTGTTAGAGATCAAACTCTGTAGCAAAAGTATCTTAAATAATGACTTGTCCTTTTGCCTTCATTATTCCATTGTCTCCTATCTGACCCCAATGTGGATTAGCTTAGCTCAGGCACCACTTAAAGCAGCACTACTAAATATTTTTTACTTTGAAACAAAAATATGTTGTCGTTCCAAAATATTGTAGTTGCACTGTTTCGACACTGGAGGAGCAAGATACTTTCATTTCCAATCTTACATATTGCTGCTTTTAAAGAGCAGGACCAATCCAGTCAAGGTTTTAAAAACGTATTTCTTTTAAAATACTAGATTTTTTGTAAACTAAATCTGACTTTAAATAAACTTAAATGTAAAAGAAATGGACAAATATTTGTTGATATTTGTAAATAAATGTTGTAATCTGAGTATACTGCACACAAGAAGAAAACAGTTTAGCAGGAAATGTAACTGTATCTGATACTGAGAGTCACTGGATTTAGCGGATAAAGATGTGGCATTTTCCATTCATTATCTCTTAGACGTGCTGGCGTTCTGGCAATGTGTCTTTATTTGGTGTGCCATCGTTGTTCATTGAAGCATCAGTAAAATACAACCCAAATAGATTGTCTTTTTTTTTTTCTTCTCCTGACATTGTAAATTGAAAACAGACTGCGTCTGTGTCAAGCCAACTTACAGTGTTTGTCTGAGCCGGCAGGGCCTCAGTGTTTGAGCCGTGTGTGCTGGTGAATGACTCACTTGGACGAGCTCTCAAGTGCTGAACTCCCCCTGCCTCTTTTGGTCGGACGTCTGATCCCAATTTGCAAGATGCTTCATCTCTTTTCTCTGTGGCTTCTTTCAATAAATCTGAAGATGAAATGTTGATGATTGGTCACAGGGTCTCGCGGAGAATTCCCCAAGTTCCCCCTGTAGAAAACAGGCAGTGAAGATGAGACAGTAAATGGGTCAGTCGCAGTATATGGAGCAGCGGCAGAAATGGCACCGCATTTAATTTAACTGCTCTACTTTCCGAGCCCACACTCAACCCCAGAACTACGATTCTATCACCTTCAGCTGTGCTATACATTAATAATGTCATCAAGAAGGGGGCGCCACTTGGCACATGGGCCAATAGACGTAGGTTTTGGGTAAACAGCACCATCAGCTGGATGGTTAATGTACTAGCATAACATGGTTCACTCACACAGACACAAGGGACAGAGTGTTCCCAGACAATATCCATCACACATTTGGAACAATCATTCCTGAGCTTATGCTAACCAGACATCAATGCTGGTGTTGTCTGATGTGCAATAAATACTGACTTAGTCCAACCATCTCAGGTGGACGCCCACAAGTACTACACCTGGCAGAGTTTTGGTCCATCTGACAAAAGAACCGAAGAGCTGTGGGTGGACATGAACGGGCTACACAAGAGCCAAGTCAGAGTCCATGGAATACTATCCAATACACATCGACAAGCAGCGGTGAGAGACGCGAGAAACACAACTTGTATGTGAAGGTAACACCGTGTCACGTCTGTAACGGTTCTTTTCAACAGAGGGTGGCCCTTTCTTTTGATTTTCCCTTTTATGGACACTACCTGAGGCAGATCATCATCGCGACTGGAGGTGAGTGCTCTTCTCAAACAGAGAAGATCACACAGGAAACCCTACCCCAGTACCCCAAAAATCTCTACCAAGTATTTCTGCAAAACATGCCTTAATCTAGATTGCAACACCACCTATAATCAATCACCTTTTCCCTTAATATGTTGAGAACGTTTTTTTTCCTAACGGTAAAAGATGTTTCTCAAATTTGCCCAGGCTTCATCTTCATGGGGGAGATCACTCACCGAATGCTGACAGCTACACAGTACATTGCACCTCTCATGGCTAACTTCGACCCCAGCTTCTCTATAAACTCAACAGTGAGCTACTCAGACAATGGTGAGTGGTATAACTTTCACTAACATGGGCGTCTGGACTTCTGACTGGTTCTGTGTCCCCTTCTGTGTAGGGAACTTATTTGTAGTCCAGTGGGACAACGTACGGCTAAAAGACCGTGAGGACGAAGGCTCGTTCGTCTTCCAGGCTGCACTTCATAAAAATGGAACTATTTCTTTTAACTACAGAGAAGTAAGTTGACCTGGATTATAAACACCATGTTTAGACTAGAGCTAATGAAATGGAATGATTGTGCCTAGATCCCTGTACCTGTGGTGAAAATAAACTCCACTGAACATCCTGTGAAAGTTGGACTCTCTGACGCTTTCATGGCTTTTCTCCCGTCTGGACAGACTTCTGGTATGTATCCTGACATGACTTGAATTTACGTATACACGTATGAGCAACTCGTATTCATTTATTCCACGTTCAAGTTTGTTATATAACGAGTTGTTCTTAACCATCTTGTCAAGAATTTGGAGAATATGACAATATTGCTCTGGAGAATTGGAGAGGGCTGTTGTACAAGTATGGCTTATTAGGATATATGCGGCGGATTTAAAATGACGTTTTAAAAAAAACAAAGGTCGAAAAGGAGGTGGCTCGGAATTATTAGGAAAAGATGACTAATTACATCACTACCTCAAAATGTCCCAAGATCCCTGAATCATGGCTTAAATACATCGGAAAGGAGGGGGGGGGGGCTTGTAAAACCTTTGACGGAACTTGTGTCCTGTAACACATTAAGGGATTGTTGAAAATGTATGAACGAATTAAGTAACAAGTCTGAGGAAATGTTGGAGGCAACCAAGGAAACAACTAGAAGACTCTTCTGGAGCTGTTTCACTTTGGCTTCTTTAACACGGCATCAATTGGACAGTTCATGGACTTTCTCTATAATGTTTTTTACTATAATATTGACTTAATGTTTACCCCACAAATAAGATGGTTTTGCATTGTGAGCTTGCATTAATCCTGTTTGATTTAAGATGCAAAACGACGGACAATCTATGAATATCACCGCGTTGAGATTGACACCACAAGGATTGTCAACAGATCTGCTTTTGAGTTTACACCACTCCCCAGTAAGTGTGTCGAATTTAATCTTTTTTTTAAGTATTACTATTAAAAAAACAGTTGTACTATACAAATCAGTTTAATCAAATTGAATCTAAATATTGCTTAATGGATTCCTACAGCTTGTCTTCAACACACCTCATGTGAACTCTGCCTCACTTCCAATGCAACATCTGGATGTGGCTGGTGTAACACTCTTCAAAGGTATGTTGATGCTTGTGTAACATACAGACAATAATGTTCATTCGTGATTATATTCTCATTGGTTTGCAGATGCTCGGATGGTATTGATCGACATCGCCAAGAGTGGCTTGACTACAACTGTCCTGAAGAGGTGAGGAGATGTTTGTTTTCAACGTTTTCTCAGTGCTTCAGTTTGGCAATGGACGTGTGACAATAAATAATAATAATAATAATAAGTGTTGTATTTAGGCTAAGAGCACTTGTGAGGACTTTAACCCAATCCTACCAGAGACGTCTACAACACTTATCAACCATTCCATACCTGCTCCAACTCAATCTGCAGCGGAGTTCAAGGACCAGCCTGCCACCAGTGGTGAGTCTCCAGACCTAGCAGATACTAGAAAAACCTCATGGTTAACAATAGTTCATGAATAATTTAAAGTAAAAACGCATTTATGGGAACAGACGTATTGATTGATCAGGGGTCATACAACCCAAATTAAAGCCAATGCTCAAGTAATTTTTATTTGTATAGCGCTTTTCCAGACCAAGGTCAAAAAGCGCTTAAACAATCAAAACAATATTCAATAAAGTATATACTTTAAAGGTCAAGATAAAACTAATAAGTAAGTAAGTAAGTAAGTAAGTAATATATATTTATATAGCGCTTTTCGAGACCAGGGTCACAAAGCGCTTTAACAATCAAAACAATACTCAAAACAGTACATACTTCAAAGATCAAGACAACACCGAGAACAACACATGAGTTCGAGAAATTCAAGGAAAAGCCTGAACAAATAGAAACGTCTTAAGATGTTTCTTAAAGGAGTCAGTAGACTCCATCAAGCGCAAAGAGAGAGGAAGATTGTTCCAAAGCTTAGGAGCAACAGCCTGAAAAGATTTCTCTCCTCTGGTCCTGAGCCGTGTGCGTGGAACCATAAGTAGATTCTGATCCACAGACCTCAGAGCCCGAGCTGGGGTGTAAGGCTGGATCAGATCAGTGATGTAAGGAGGAGCCTGACCATGAATAGCTCTGAAAGTAAGAACCAGAATTTTAAAGTTGATCCTGAAAGAAACTGGAAGCCAGTGAAGAGTTTTAAGGACCGGAGAAATGTGAGTTCTTCTACTAGAGCGGGTCAGAATTCTCGCTGCAGAGTTCTGAATCAACTGCAGGCGAGACAGCTCCTTCTTGTTAAGACATGAAAACAAACTGTTACAATAGTCCAGACGAGAAGAAACAAACGCATGGATTACAAGCTCCAGATCATGTTGTGACAGCATTTTCCTAAGTTTAGAGATTTTTCTCAGTTGAAGGAAACAGTTTCTGGTCAGTTTTCTACAGTGTTGAACAAGAGACATGTCTTTATCAAATACAACACCACAACAGGAGTTCCAGAAAATCAAGGAATAGCCTGAACAAATAAAAACATCTTAAGATGTTTCTTGAAGGAGTCCTGGTGTTAATTTTGCAATGTTGCAACTCACCAGGAACAAGATTTTTTCTTTGGAAGTTTAATAAAACCCAGCATCAATTGTACAAAGAAGGCTCTGGCAACCTCCGGATTTTACTCGTTAAAATAATGGATCGTCACCATTAAACCTGACATTACTTATCTGCACATCATGCTCTTTTCAGAATGAACATGATAATAGCTCTCTAGCGACACGTTGTGGTCAAAGCATGGGATGACATTTTATTGCAAAATGAAGTATGGTTGTATTTGTATATTTCTGCCCCACAGAGAAATATTTTGGTTGTTTTTTTCCACGTGTGTGCAGATTTACAGACGGATTCTCCGGCCCTTATAAGTATAACAGAGAACACAGCCATCATCGCAGGTGTGGTGGGAGCCTTGGCTCTTCTCGTAGCTTTGACCTTACTGGCCGTCTACTACATCAACACACACCCCACCACTGCTCCACCTTTCTACCTCATGCAGGTGAGGAAATACGAAGTGCTCAACGTCGTTTAAATGACACTCAAGTCTGTCTTACTCGCGCAGCGACGCTCCAACAACTACTGGCCCTCCATGAAGTTCCACAACCAGGAGTGTCACTCCAGCTACACCGAGGTGGAGCTGGGTCACGAGAAGGAAGTGTTCATCGAAGCCGAGCAGTGCTGTTGAGACACAGAAAGAATGTCAATATATGGACTGAAAAACCAACCACTTGGATTAAGTATGGACTACGGAGTTTTCATTTAAGAATTTAGAGCCGGGAGGTTTACACTTTATAACTCTGGCTGTTTCTGTTACACGTACCGTTACTAAACATGGGATTTGCCACTTTGCCCAAAAGACTATATAGGTTGTGAGATACATGTTTAACTGTAAAAAGAAAAAACCTTTCCTTGAAAAAGCCGTCAAACTGCAAATGTATGTACAAGTTAAAATGTGTGTTGTTTTTTGTTTTTATCATCAGTGTGAAGAATACATATAGAAAATACATGGATCAATAAGAAGTGTACTGAGGAAAGATAATTACAATTGTCTTTACAATTGCTTTTCCATTAAACGTCTTGGAACAAACTCGTTGAGAGACATTTCTCAAAATATAAATAAATAAATAATTCAGTAGGAACATTGGTCTTTGACTAAGCCTTAACAAAAGACATGTTAGCAAGAAAAATATTACTTACACGGTTGGAGGTTAACCAGGAATGTAGATTAAGATTCACTAAAATCTAACTAGCTAGTTAGCTGTTAGCATGTGTCTCTTCAGGAAAGACGGATGCATTTAAGTTAAATAATATATCTATTCTATATATACATACCTTTCTACACTCTCCTGGTGTAAATCCATTTAATTTGACTGGAATTGTCACAAAAACATGAACATCAAAGGTGAGCAAATGTTTAGATAGCATTCAGTTATCATTTTTGTCACAAAAAAACCGAAAGCTGAATAAAATCGCGTTTGAGGTCAAAATTAAGATGTTTTTATCCAAGAAGCCAAATCAGGGCAAATTACGTTTTCAAAATATAATTTTATGTAACTTTTTTAAAATGAGGGGGCACCCGGATTTGAACCGGGGACCTCTTGATCTGCAGTCAAATGCTCTACCACTGAGCTATACCCCCGTGCTGCAATAGAGGATTCATAATTGTATATATATAATTAAACACTGTTGGGCGTTAGTAGTTATTTGTTATGTACACACATATCGTTTTAGAACCGACCATGTGATTAAGTTCCTTTTATAACGTAACAAAAGACATGATCAGGTGACCTACAAACAACCAGCAGATGACGCCAAACAATAAACCGTAGAGAAAACGTTTCTAAAAAGAAAAAAAATTTTTTTGCAGTTAAGTGTTTCAAATTGCGTCATTTCTCTTCAGCAACTATATAAAAAAAATTGACGACAACGTTAAGGAATGCAATCGAGGTTTTAACTCGAATAAATAATTATAATAATATCCGAGTGTACGTGAAGGCGCCATGAGTTCCTGGGCCGTATTGGCTCCACCCAGTGTTTAAAACGCGGACCTGCAGAGCAGCGAGTAGTCTGGCTCCCCTCGCACCTCCAGACCACTCACATCCATTGAGAACTTTTTCCTTTTAAAAGTGATTCGTTTTGGCTTTGATCCGTCATGAACCCGCCATGTGGAAGATGCTCTAAGCCAGTTTATCCAACAGAAAAAATAAACTGTCTTGATAAGGTAAGAATATTTTAGTATTACACTAAAAATTGAGATGTCAGCTTTTGATCTGTGACGTCAGTGTTGGTGTATTTATCTGTACACTTTTATGTGTCTAACGTGGAATGAAATTCGTGTTTGGTGCAAATCCAGTGAACGATGGGAATAAACCACATCCGGCAGACCCAAAACAAATATAGCAAAAATAGAAAGAATAATGTTTATTTTGTGTTCCTGGCTGATACATGATGAGAGCATGTTACAAAACATCTCTTTAACCAACACGAGGACAAGAGTCAGATAACCTTCTGAACTTAAAACAAACAGCAGCTGATTGAATTATGTTTGGAATTTCCTTCATCTTAGCGCAAGCAACACTGTGACCCCTTCGATAATCTTTCCGTTGTTGCCCAAATTTCCTTCATCTGGGTTTTTTCTCAGAACACACCCAGATGCAACTTATGTTAAATAACAAATATTCATCCTACATTTTGTTAGAATATAAAGTTATTTTCCACCTGTTATAGAATGTAGCATAGATGTATTTATTTATATAACTAGTATTTTTATTTTCATTTCGTAAAATCATGCTGCCTTTAAACCGCTAAGGATAAAAACCCAACAAGTACTATATGAGTCTACATATTCGGAGGGATGAGTGATCTTGTCATCTCCACATTTATTATATGTAATATTTAAACATCTTCTTGATTTTGAGGACAAACATGAGGGTGTGATAAAAGAAATACGTTTTACACTATATTGTGACATTTAACGATTCCCTTCACTACACATATAAAGTACTGACGGTCTAGCAGGAAACCCGTCCCAATAAGAGCCTTTATCTATAGGTCTATATATAGGTATATCTCTGAGGGAAGGAAGTAAGTAAGTAAGTAAGTATTTTGTATTTATATAGCGCTTTTCCAGACCATGGAAGCAAGGTACATTTTCTTTGGTATCTAGGTCTACTGGGGAAAGTCCTTAAACAGGGATACTCAGGCATTAAAAATGGGAAATTTAAACAGGGTGGGAATATGGAGCTCTTTTCTCCGACGGCAACACCTGAGACTGGCCTTTGGTTGTTGAAAGAAGATGGATGGATGGAACCAAGACTTGCAGAATATGGAGAATCCATGAACGATCCCAGGGGGCTACTAAGATGTCATGACTCTATATTGTCATTGAACCGTTTCATGTACAATGCAATTAGGCAGTAAGTTAAAAATAAGTGTATGTATATAATATATACAAGGGCATTCATACATAGTAAGTATTGCACATGTACATGAGACAATAGTGCACAGAGGTAGGTATTGCACATACTATTGTTTTATCATGGTTTAAAGGAAACAGTCTCAATGGGATGGTGTGTTTAGGATTCTGACGAAGTCATTTCATCCTACAAAAGTAATTCTCTCTCTCGATCCAGTACTGGCACAAAGGATGTTTCAGCTGTGAGGTGTGCAAGATGGCCCTGAGCATGAACAACTACAAAGGCTTCGAGAAGAAACCCTACTGCACTATGTGAGTTTTCATGCTTCTCATTGCTGTCCCTGAAGATAAGATAAGATAGATAGATAGATAGATAGATAGATAGATAGATAGATAGATAGATAGATAGATAGATAGATAGATAGATAGATAGATAGATAGATAGATAGATAGATAGATAGATAGATAGATAGATAGATAGATAGATAGATAGATGGATAGATGGATAGATGGATAGATGGATGGATGGATGGATGGATGGATGGATGGAAACAATTCACAGTCGTAATATCACATTTTTTGCAGGCATTATCCTAAAACCTCCTTCACCATAGTGACAGACACTCCAGAGAATCTTCGACTGAAGCAACAGACCCTGCTCAACAGTCAGGTGAGTTCCTCGCAAAGTCAATGGATCTCACCAGAAACACCAACTCATCCTCATTTATCAATTCTTTGAAACACCATTGAGAGCCACATAAAGGCTCACGTCAACCACACTCTCACAGATCTAGTTCAGCCTTAATTCTGTGGCATCATAAAGATATGCCTTTTATTTTTGCCATTTTGTCCAGCACTTTTCTTAAATCTCGGCCTTAAATTAAATACACTTGAAACGACGCCACAATCACATTCACACTGACAGCTTTTCTGTTTACTTCTTTACTTGATTCCCTCCTGCCTCTCCAGCGGTCCCCTGCTCCCATGCGCCCGACCCATTTCTTTGTTTATAACCATAAAAGTCTCTGCAGCCCAACTTCCTCACGGAGGTCGAATAGTCCTCATAGCAACGACATGACTCGAGCATGTGTGAGAGAGAGAGCGAGATTTACTGTCAAACTGTTTCGCTGCCTTTTATGAGACAGATTCATACTGAAAACCAAATGTGAGGATTATTATATTTCACACTCAGGAAAACCAGATTTATAATAAAAAACACTGTTATAAAGTAAGTAAGTAATGGTTATTTCTAGAGCGCCTTTTTTAGTGTCTAAAAAAGAATGTTTGGAGAAAATACCGATCATATTTTCCCCAAAGAGTTATTTTTACATTGTTTCTCTTTGATTTTAAATCAGGCGCAACTCAAAGTGTGTTATGTCAGAGAAGACCAAGCTTTTTTCTGGAAGAGGGCCAAATCTGATGATGTTCCAACGGGTTCCATCGGGTCATGTCAGGAATGGTCTAATTCAGAAGTTCTAATATGAACCTTTACATCTTCAACTAACCAAAACAGAACTTTTTTGCAGAAAGACAAGAAAAAATGTTTCTAGTTTTTTCAATTTTTGGTGTTTTCATTTGAGTCAAGAGATCTTAAAGAAAAAAAATCATGTTGAAGCAAAACTTATAAAGAAGCATAAATACATCCATACACTTTTTGACATACACAATCATACACACGTACACACACTTGAGAGGACGTGGTAAAGCACTATCATGGGATGCAAGAATGTATGAGTCATTATCATCAAGAAAACATGAAATCATCCTGATATCAGTTCTTAAATTAAACTTTATTTTTCCTCTCATCATTATACTTGTAAAACCAAAGCTTCACTTGTACCAGACATTCATATCAGTTTTTACATGAATGTGCAAACAAACACTGTTGGAAGTGAAAAATAAACGCAACAAAATGATGATCTTCGGCAGTATTTTGCTCCGTCTGTTGACAACATTCAGCCTGTAATTACTAGAAGACATGTCATGACAGCTGCCAGTATTTCCCGTTTTCATTTGACCAACATTTTAGCATAAAATCCCCTGAATCCAAATATAGCAGCTTTTGAAAAGGCGACTCAGTGCTGGTCATTCGCAGGCGCTCTATAAAGGAGAGTTTGAGAGGAGCAGGGGCAGAGGGTTCAGCGTGGTGACCGACACTCCCGAGATGCTGAGGCTGAAGAAAACACAGGATCAGATCAGTCACGTATGTCCAGTCGACCTCTGGACCCTCAGAGACCCCCGGAGATCAACCGACTAACAAAGATGATTGAAATCATTAGCATCTAATCAGACTGCATGAGCTTTTGTACCGAGATCAATCATTGTCATTGTTTTGATGTCAACATGACAGATCTATAATCTATCAAACTGTAGCAAAAACAACCAAACATGTTGATCTTAATCGTCACTCAGTCTGAAAATTGCAGTTTTATTTATTTAAGGAAATAAATGTCACAGTAAAGACTAGAATCCAGAAGAGTCCGGAACTCTACTGGTTGAGATTGGAATCGGGATCTGAATATTGGAATTCCAATCTTTACTAGGAGAGATTGGAATTCTACCAGGACAATCTCTTTAGATATCTGATAACCCAATTGTTAATACACACTGTAACCATGGGGACAGCCGTGTGGTCCAGGTCATAGACCTGATGCAATCCGAACTAGAATTGAAGATTGTCCTGGTGGAATTCCAATATTCAGATCCCGACTCACTGGAAGAATTCCAATCTCTACTAGTAGAAATTTGAATTCCAAGCTCAACTAGTAGAATCCATAGAGTTCCAGACTCTACTGGATTCCAGTCTCCACTGTGACGTACGTTAATATTCAGTTTTTAACAACAAAACGTTCTACATTTAATTGATACTTTCAAATCTGCATGCTCTTCTGTGTCCTTTATAAGTGATGCTGCGTTCAAGTTATTCTTAAAATCATTGAGACTAACAGATTCAAACATGGTGCCCAAAGTTTCCTGAACGCAACATTAACTTTGAAGAAACCATTGAGTTTTAGAGACGTATGACACAACAGTTTAATTACAAGAATGTCAACCTCATCTTTGATAAGAACTGTTTTCTTCTGGTGGTTTGATACGTGCTGCGTTGCAGGCTCTGTACAAGGAAGACTTTGAGAAGAACAAGGGTAAAGGGTTCAGCGTTGTTGTCGACACCCCTGAGATGCAGAGGCTGAAGAAGACGCAGGATCAGATCAGTAACGCAAGTATTCTTTGGTTTTACAGCGATTATAGTCCATAGTTTGACGATTCCCAGTGAGAATTCTTATCTTTTTGTGATTTCCGAAATCCACCCGAACCAACGAAAAAAGGTTTTCAACTGGAATATTTTTTACATTTGAAATTACGGCAGTGATTATTGAGTTGCGAATAGCTCATTAAAATACCTCATACATCAGCCAAGCAGCTCATTTTTACTTTATCTTTTACTTCCTACCTTTACTTCCTCCTAAAATAGATTTCAAAGCTCCAATGATCGTACGATCAAACTAATGATACCGTTTAATATCTGATAACACTTTTTATCACCATAGAAAATTAAATGGAAGAAGATTTGATTTAGTGTTTGGATTGTTTATAAAGTCATTATCAGTTTAACAGAGCTTGACTCATGATTGGTGAAAAGCCATTCGAGTGAATGACTTTAAAACCTTCCTAAATCCAGATGGAAGAACAGAACACCAGCAAATCAAATCACTTAGTTAATCCCTTTTCTAAACAATCCTACAAATACATTTGAATGCTTTGAGTTATGCCGTTATGCCGTTAACCCAACAAACTCCTTGCCAGAGATCAATATATTCAAAATATTCACCATATATTCTCTTGGCTTTAAAACCTTACATTATCACAGAAGTCAATTCCCTGGAATGAAAGCATCTAAACGGTTTATTTCGCTATAGAAATGAAAGATAACATGAGTTTTGAAAAAAACTCTTCTGATCCGAGCAGAGAGAAGAAACGGACACACAGTTCAACGAGAATCTGCCCTATATGGTCAAAGTTTCTCAGCTGTCGAAGCGTCCATGTCTGCTCTCCCTCCAGCACACACAGGAGCTGCACTTGATAACACTTTCTCTCCCATGTGGATACAATCAGCAGCAAAAAAATGAGTTTGCTTTTCATCTGCTTTTTCCCTATTAAGAGCAGAAACGTCAGCTTTATTAAATCACTCTGCAAATGTATAAACTGTGTGTGTGTGTGTGTGTGTGTGTGTGTGTGTGTGTGTGTGTGTGTGTGTGTGTGTGTGTGTGTGTGTGTGTGTGTGTGTGTGTGTGTGTGTGTGTGTGTGTGCAGATTAAGTACCATGAGGACTTTGAGAAGAGCAAGGTTCGGAGCGACGCCCCTCCTCCTGAAAACAGACAAAGTGAGTCATGTCTGAGCATTTTAATTCAGTTCAATTATTTTCATAACGAGTCCAATTGTGTTCAGTTGATGAGGATTCTTCAAACCCTGCAAGATACCAAATGGGACCAGCATGCCCCGCGGCAACTGCGCCATCTAGTGGAGGAGTAAGTGATCCCTAATGCAATGTTTTGCCATCACTTTATTAGTGTTGGTGTAAAGACTGGTCACAGTTCTGCTCCAGAGCAAGTCAGCAGAAACGAGAATTATGGTAGGGGCGTAATATTACTGTAAAACAGTATGGTGGAGATTATGGATGCGTCCCAAGCCTTCCCCTTAAAAACGAATGACAAAGCCTAGAAATATTCATTATACATATACACACACTGTATATATAAATTAAAGGGGTAGTATTGGGACAGACTCAATGTCTGTGGGTGGATCTTCAAGACAAAGTTATGCAGTTAAGAATATTAAAATAGCAAGAGCTTTTTTTCTATGAGTCATGATTGTTCAAATTAAACTGTAGTTACACAAAATATAAAGAACATTTATGTAAAAATCTCATAGTACTTCTTAAGTTTAAATAAGTTAAATCATTAAAAGCCACAACCTCCTCATTTCCAACATTGTTGGGCCTCTCTTAGACCTATAATCATTTAGTCATCATCAGGTGTTTTTTTGTTTTTAAACATTAACACAACCTTCCTGGTCTCCACTCAGAGACGCTTCCGGGCCGTGTACAGCTACGCAGCAGCCGAGCCAGACGAGTTGTCTCTGCAGGAGGGCGATCTGATCTCAGACGTGGAGCCCATCGATAAAGGATGGATGATGGGAGTCAACCAGCGGACGGGTCAGCGAGGGATGCTGCCTGCCAACTACGTCCAACCCATTTGAAACCAAGAGTTTGATCAGTCAAATAAACCTTTTAAAAGATAATTCACTGGGAAGAGAGATTTCTTGATTTAACTCACACCAATGATCTTATAACAGAAAATATATTGGGGATGCAGGGATTTATAATACTTATTTCCAGGGAAGTTTTGGTCAAATTTAAAACCTATAATGCAACTTATTCATGTTAAAGACAAACATTTACTATCATTATAACCAAAAAAAACAAACAAAAGAAAAACACATTTATTTGGAACCAGTTAAAATTAGACGTTTATTCTTGTGTCTTAAAAGCGCATTCATTTTTTCTTTAATATTTCTTAAAATAAATATTTACACATACAAAAACGCAACTCGGAATGTCTTAAAAGTCGTCACGCCGTGATGAACCAGCAGGGGGCGACGTGGAGTAAAAAGCAACTCGCTTGTCAATTGTGCTTCGCAGCTTCAATGGGAGCCAGTTCAGCTTCTTCGCCAGCAGAGAGGCGTTACATGCGATAGAATCTTCACACAGCCTGGAAGAGAGAAAACACATTTTGTCACTACACAATCATACACTGGAGCAAAATGGGAGGGAAAAAATAAAATTCTCATTCTGCAAATAAAGAGATGGTCAGGCATGTTCATCATCAGCTGCACTTTAATTGTAAGACAGTGCAAAATGAATGATCTGGGAAAATCGCATTATATATATAAAAATGTTGCAGAAAAAACAAAAAGGCTCACTTTAAGATCATTTACATTGTAAATAAAATTAAGACCAGAATAAGTGGTTCTGTCATTTCAAGATGCACTTGTGACCCTTCATTTCTGGAGGTATTGCGCAATGATCGGCAAGACAAGGTGATGGAAATATGACTCCATCCGTGGTGGAGATAAACACGACCTGCATTCCAAACATTTCCGGCACAGCCTCTCCGAACCGAGCAGAAAACACTTAAATAAGAGCAGAGGAACAACACAGTTCCAAATCAAACCTTAACAAAAGAGTGTTGATGCATCAACAACTGATAACATCTGTAGCTCAGCATGTGAACATCATTCATTTATACATTTATATAGTTCAAAAACAATGTCTCTCCTGGCTCAGAGAAACAGACACTAAACAGTCCTCAATAAACACAAATAAAAAACTACATCTTGACTTTTGATTCAAACAAAAAATGAGCAGATAAAAAAAAAAAAATGGTGCCAGGTCCAGAAATGTGAAACTTCCCGTTTACCCGGATTAATTTTATTCAAATGAATCACCTGAACTAGTTAGAGCGTTGAAGTCAAGCATTCATACCTGGAGAGGGAGTAGGGCTGCGTCTGGATGATGAACACGTCACTGCAGTGATGAGGCGACGGAGCTCTCAGGACAACAATCTGGAAATGAAAGTGACCATCAGAGACAGTATGCATGTATTATAATAATTAAAATTATTCCCAAACGAATACAAGTCGTTGTGTTTGAATGCAGAACTTTATACTTCCATAAAAACAAGGTCTTAACTATAGTCGAAGATTTCAACTTCACATCAAACCGGTTTCGTCGTCTGATGTGGTTCGAGGCGATGCAATCTTCAAACGCTTCCCCGAAGAGGAATGAAGTACAACAAGAAAAGTACATACAAGCATGTAGATGCAGCCCGGGGTTATTTAAAGTCTCCATTTCTTCAGCACATCAATATTGGCGTATGCCAGTTCTTTTTAGGTGAAAGGTCGGAGCGCTGAACGTTAAAGCGTGAGAGAGAATGTACTAAAATAATTAGCTTTATTCAAAGAAATGTTTTTTGCTAATTGTTGTAGTTCTCTTGTTTGATTACAGTGGAAATAAACCGGTTGAGATTGTCCTTGATTCAGTTCACAAGTGTTCACTGAACAGCATAATAAGCACATTTAAAATGCTAATTATTGTGATAAATTAATATAATTAATAATCTTAAAGTAGCTTTAAATAAAAAAAAACTAGTCTCAAATGTTGGCGTCAAATAAGAAAATTTCTTTTCTAACCGATTCAAAAATAGTTTAAAAAAAAAAAAAAAAAAACACTTTTCCATTTTCACAATATTCCAGACAAACAATGAAATCCATCCCAGATACATTTATTCAGTCTAAATAGATCTGATGCCTGTTAATCAACTAGACCTTCTGCAGTTCAATGGTATAAATGATTGAAACAAAGCAGTGAGTGATGGACTCTCTGTGTGCGTCACTTTTAAAAAAAAAAAAAAACATTTCTCTTAGGCCTGACGAACAGAGAAATTCTTAAGTTTAAGGACGACTTGTCCCTTTCCAAAAATCAACAGGAATGAAAAGTTTACTTTTCAGACAGTGTTACAACTACTAACAAATTTCTCCACACATGAACATGTTGGTCTACATCAGCTTTATGTTATTCAACAGCCTGGCAAAGACCAGTGAGGTCATAATCTCCTACGCTCTTGAATGCAACGTTCCACAAACAAAGTGCAACATTGCCATGTTTCGTAAGCAGTTCAGATTATCCAGCATATTTCTGATGTTTACACGGTTTCTAAAAATACCTTAAGTGAATTCAAGCGCAGCAAATTACCCACCGAGTCCATGTTGATGCAGAACTTGCTGCTTCCTCCGAATATGACAATATCACTGTCGTTTCCTTGACATGCTGTGTGACTTACTCTAGGGGGGAAAAAAAAAAAAAGAGAATTTACAAAATTATTTTAAGGTTTTCTGAGTCAGAGTAAATCTCTTAATCTCACAGCATCAATATTAATCATAACAAAACCACACATTTGTAATTTTGTGCCAAAAAAAAAAAAAATTGTGTAGCTGGTGACCTTGGCTTGTCCTTGTGCGGGTGGGTCATCTCAGTCCACTCTCTCCTGGTGGTGTCAAAGTGCCAGCCATCATCTGAGACAGCAAGTGTTCAAAAGTCAAACACACATAATCATTAAAGACCTAATGTCTCACAGACATGAGTGAACTATAGTGAGCAACAGGTTGAGAAGAAGAAACTGACTGAGTGTGTTTCCGTCCGGGCTCAGACCTCCGTAGACAAACAGAGCGTGATCAGAGATGGGAGTCATCGTGTGCATGGAACGACCCCCAGGAGACCCCGAGGCCAGAACATCCCTGGAAGAGAAACACCGTCAGCGCCGCAGCGATCAACAGTTGTGAGGAAAGAAGGAGGATTACAAGTGTGTCCATGTCCAGGTGTCGAAGTTAATGCTGAAGAGACACAAGTCTGTGGATTCCTGCGACACAAACAAAACCATTACTAACGTCTCAGAGCGTGAACAGCCATTTAGGATTCTTCATCCACACCACCGGGCACATGTTGGGGTGAGGATCAAGCACAGGACTCTTCGGACTCACAACAGGAAGAGTGAGTTCAAACAGGAAACGAGCCTTTCCCCAAACATCTGCATCGACTCGTAAACTTCCAGATCTGATTTTTCAACAGACTTAAATATAGAGCTCTTCTCTCCGACACTCACCACGCCACCTGAGATGTAGCCTTGGTTTCCCAGGACGGCACTGGCATGGTGGCCTCTGGGGGACGGGGCCGGACCCTGGCAGAAATATGAGATCTTGATGTTTACTAATATAAATAAAAGTTGATGCCGCAGGAATATCTGTAGCATTCATTCTTTTTCTTTGCTAACTTTATCATTTATTTTTAACCAACATATCAAAACAAGGACAGTCAAGTTTGTTCTTATAAATTTAATAAAATCAGTCGATTGTTTCCGTGATTTAAATCATCAATCGAAAGATATTTCAGTGAACAGAATATTGACTTCTATTTAATTAAGACTTTCTTTTCATTCGTGCAACTGAATCATGACTTTGTCATGTGATCATTTAGGATGTTGTAAATTGTTGTTATCGCATGATCAGTTACAGTTTATTATTGAAATATTATATAGATAATATGCCTCATAAAGTGAATATTACGTTAATGGACGTCGTAAAAAAAGGCACATGTAAAAGGATGAATATTATGATATAATATGATCATTAAGTAGGTGACAAAATAATTTTAAATTAATTTAAAATGTCTGCAACTCTTAAAACCAATTTAAGGTTTGACTTTCTTGCAGAATTCTTCCTCATCAAGACTGACACCAGCAGAGAAACACTAAGTGCTTTGGATAGTCTGCATATAATGACAATGTGATGAAAGAGATTCATGAAACTTGAAAATTATCTTTAATTGATCCAACGAATCTTACGCCAAAAAATATTGATATGAAAGAACAAAGTTTCTTTAGAAAGTATTTTTTGGGGGGGTTTAAAGAGACATGAAAAAAATGCAGTTCTAGTCATTTTTTATCTGCTGTATTTGAGACTGAATATTGTTTTTTGTCTAAGTCATTAGAAAATAAATCATCACACGTTTATAAAGGGATGAAAGTTACATCAAAAACAAGTATTCTATGATTTACTAGACAACAACATCTACAACGGAGTTTGACCCATTCTCACCCTGAAGACCAACAAAAGAGGAACAACTTGTAAATTAAAACAGAAGAGGTGGAGATTATATGATTTAAAGTATAAGGATAACGATTAAAAAGCATGATGCTGTGGAGCATGAAGTGAATGAGCTCCATTTGCTCAAAAGAGATGATCCAGCTGAACAAACTGATCAAAGTTCAACAGCTGAAGATGCGAATAAACAAACTCATTCCAACTTGACATGTTGTGCTTCGACAAATGTATACACACCTGAGTTTCTGGCGTGCTCCATGTGGCCGAGTGTGTGTCAAATACATTCACTTCATTGTTCCAGCCCCAACACCGGAATAATGTGTTTCCTATCGTCGTCTATGGAAACAACAAATGTAGAGACAGGAATTGAAATATAGCTTCGATGGGTTTCCAGTCCAAACACATGCAGAGAACATTGAGAACTTGGGGAAAAGGTGCGTAGGTACGAGTGTGTATAGTTGTGTTTACGATGTGTCCTGCGATGGACTGGCTTCCTGTCCAGGGTGTCCCCTGCCTCTCACCCAAATAAACTAGGATAGGCTCCCCCGGGACGCCCATAATGGAATAAGCAGCAGGAGATGAGATAAAGTTAAGCTTAGTAATGCTTAGGAATTACACAAGTGTTCTTTGTCATCAAAGGACAGAGCAAAATAACAATTCAGTACAAAGAGCTTCCAAGCATCATTTATCCTGTTAATGCCTTTCAATACCTGCAGAAGCTCACATGCATTACATCAAATGTTGCTTTAGAACAAACGTGTGCCAACTTTTACAATTCTTTTTCAAAGCATTTACCCACGACATCTCCTCGACAACGAAGTTCACCGAGGTGGTGTTTCGAACTTCCCCAGCAGTTTTACAGCCATAGCCGCCAAAATACAGGATTCTGTCAATCAAAAACAGAAGTTAACCTTTTATAAAAATTTAAAAATAGAATTTATTGCGGCAGTCATGACCCTCCAAAAGTACTGACCGATCTCTGTGAACCCAACTGGAGTGTTGGCATCGAGGTGAAGGTGTGGTTCCCTTTGCGTCGGTCACTTTTGTCCACGAGCCGCATAACTCTGTGACGTCTATGCTGAACATCTGAAAGATAAATTAAAAATGATTCCTGCACCTACTATGAGGAATATGAAACTAGTGTTACAGGTCGGTTGTGTCTTAATCATAAACAGGATTATAAACACTTTGGGTTTTGTTTTTTCTCATTTCCTGTTGATTTGAATGTCTGGTTCAATAAAATAGACTAGATCGATAGACTTTATCAATTCCTCAGAAGGAATTAGGTTTCAGTTCACCCAGGTAACTAATATTTCACAGTAAGTTTCATAAAAATGGAACAGGAACAAAGTGCAAACAAAAGAACCAAGTGCAAGTAAAAAGAACATACATCAAAGTAAATAGCTAAAATAAAAAGGATACAAAGATTAAAATACAATAGAATATATCATACTGTCACTCCACGTCTGTCCCCAAACTAATTAAACTGCCTAAAGCATGAGGAATGAATGAGACCCTGAATCTATTAGTGTTGCATCTGCTTCTCTGCTCACTGATGACAGTGTTGAGAGGATGACTGTCATCATCCATGATGGACAGTAGTTTGTTCAGTGATCTCCTCTCAGCAACTGTCACCAGTGAGTCCAGCTTCATGCCAACCACAGAGCCAGCCTTTCTGATCAGTCTGTCCAACCTGTTGACACTACTCTTAGACACATTCCCACCCCAACACAGAACAGGACACTGGCCACCACAGACTGGTAGAACATGCACAGGAGTCAAAGTAGCTCAACTACTCACTTCATTAGTGTAACCTTCCTGGTCACATCCGGCAAAGACGTAGAGTGTTCCGTTGACCAGAGCTCCACAGAAGCCAGACAGGTCTGGAGGGATGTCTCCACTCACCCGCCTGCACTCCCTGTCAGTCAGATACACGTCTTAGTTACGGTGCCGCGACACTTCCATCTTACTTGACTGAACACAATATACTGAGCAGAAACTGACCAGATCCCGCTGTGTAGATCAAAAAACCAAATCTCGTCACTGGGAAGTATTCGGTCCTCGCCGTCAACAACCTGTCAGGAAATTGTTACCATTGTTTTATGAAGGTTCAGAGCACAGCAATATATTTTAGATTATGTTTCAGAGCATTTTTCTTTTTGGTCGAAGACATTGTGTATCAATATTGAGGGACGTCAACGAGATTAAGAACGGAAATTGTAAACAGAAATAAGCTAGTGCAAGTACACGTTTCTTTTTTGTGCCGAACCAGCAACATTTTGTTTTTTCTGTACAATATACTAAATTTATTTTTAAATACAAATTGGCAGTGGAACAGTGACAGTCGAGCAAAGTTGTAGAAAACGGAAAATCTAGTCGCTAGAATGTTTACTTCAAGTCAAGTTATTTTACTCATTAGATCATATGTTAAGTGTAATAAAACTTCTATTAGGGAAGATTGTGACATTTCATGCATCAATGGTGTAAGAACAAATATATATTAATTAAAAAAAATAGATAACAACTGCAGGTGAATGTGGACCAAAGGTCACAGGTTTGAGAAGCTTGGCTCCAGAATGCAATGTTCAGCAGACTCACTGACAGAATGACTGACATGAGAGTAATACAAAACTAAACCCCTCAGGCGGTCTTCTCCTCTCAGGTGGCACATGAGGCAATCTTTTTTGTTTTTCCTCCGCCTTGTTTGCACCTGCTCAGGTATTTCACCGCAGACACAATCTCACAGGAGAACAATTGGCTTTATCAGTGACATAAATTCAATAAAAACATTTTTTTTTTAAAAACCGTTGAAAAACGCATGGACGAACGGACGGACTTTGATCCTTCAGAACTTAACTGACCCTTCTCTCACATAAAGAACTCAATATATTCATTTAAAAAAAACGACTATTTCTGAGATACAGTTCCAGCATGTAAACTCCACTGTGCAAAGTGATTTAAACCCACCAAAAATACAACTAATCGAACAGATTTGGGTCCCGTTTCCAGTCAAAACAAAGTCGATGTTTACCAGGTGTTCTCACCTGGAATCCTCCCCACACCACGAGCCGGTTGTTGTCGTCGATGAAGGCGGTGTGTGCGCTCCTCTGCAGGCTCCTCTGCAGCCTCACCTGCGCCTCTGAGCTCAGACCCTCCATCCTAGACCGGGTTTAGAAGTCCAACTGTTGATCCACAACCCAGGCTTCGTGGAGGGAAGTAGATAGTTTGTGGAACGTGTTTTTCAGGCTGACAGTTACTCCTCCCAGCAGCCGCGTGCACACGTCCTTCCTCCGACACTTTAATATTTACACTCACTTCACGCGTCACGATCCACCTTTAATGGTTTCACCTGCACCTCACCTGTGAGCAGATGCCTTCTATTGAGGGTGATGGACGCCATTAGTTCAAATGGCCACACCTGGATACGGGATTTAAATGATGACGTCATGGTAAATTTGATAACAAAATGAAAAATAAAAATGTCGGTGGTCCGGGGACCATACGATACCGAGCACTGACAGGAAATAAATTATATTCAGTGGTATTGATTTATACAACTAAATATAGCCCTGCCTTTCTCCAAAGCAACATGAGCCGCTTACATTTCTTTGTACAGTCAAGATTACTTTAAAACAAAAACAAGTAGACTCATAAAAAGTCTGAAGACCCATAAAAATCCAAGCGGGGCTTAAAAGGAGTGAAGCCATTATTACGTCATAATGGACTTGACACTCTCGTAACCTCTTGTTCGCCCAGATTTCATATGGGGGAGAACTTTATAAAGTAATAAGTTCAAAAATTGTCATGAGATGAGAGACTTGCTGCATCTTGGAGAGGAGGACTTCAACATTTGAAACATGCGAGTGAGTCAGGAGAGTTGAGTTTTCAAAGCCTCTCTTTAAAAAACGACATGTTCACTTTATTTGTAGAACCTGGGTTAAGTTAGGTAACCTGCGGGTCATCTTACCCTGCAGCCATGACTAGGTTTTTACTCATATTTGCTTGTTTTAAAAAAAAAATTCAAAGATAACTCTAGAGATTATCCCCAACTCTGAACCTCAATCACAAACAAAAGTAACAATTGTGATCATTGAATCTTTATTAAACATTTCAAACTTCGTGTTGCTGCCTAAGACACCACAAACACAAAGGTTAAAGAGTTGATGTTAAACTCACTCTGCACAATTGATCACTCACTTTGGTGTTAATAAAAAGTCAACAGTAATCTTGGATATGTATGCCCTAACACCCCTCAAACCCCTCAACGTGTCGTAACTATTAGCTTTAGGCTAATATGCAATAAAGATGAACAGTTCTCAACATTCTTCAATAAAAGCAATATTCTGTTGTGTTGCTTCATCATTTAAGGAGACCTGAGGCAAACTTTATTCTAAAGTCTTGGTGGTTCTGCCAACAATTACCCATGTCAAATGATTTTGACTCTTATGTGAGTACTTGTGGAGGTAAAAGTCAATCCTGAGAAAGTCACAACAGCTGGAATATTACTTTAACAGTCAAGTGCAAATGTGCAAAAACTAACACCTAAACCATGTTTAAGCAGTTACCACTCAAATTCTATATACAGCCCCTTTTTAAGATCGCAGGTCTTTAGAATCATGTAATCAGTGTATTAAATTCATTTACACCCACAGAATGCTACCATGTACACTTTATGTATTCAAGAATATCCACAAAAGTTACTTCTTCCACTTTTCTCCACATTTGAAAGTAGATTCGGTATTATTGGTTTAAAAAAAACACACGCAAAAGTATTTTTTATAATTAAGATTAATTATAATGTAAAAGAAATAGCTAAATCATGTTTTATTTTAATGAAGATTCATGTTTGATTCAATATTTATATATTAACAGATTACAAAATTTTGCTAGAACAATTAAAATCAACTTGACTTTACTGAAAAATATATTTGATCTAAAAGGTCCTTTCATCTAAGATTGGGACTTTCCCGCAGCAATGTTGAAGTTTTCTACATAAAGCTGCAATTCTATGAATAAATGTAATGTTTCTTGGTTTTATTGGCCTGCACATAGTCGTGTAAATATTGTGATAAAGGTTTAATTGTATATAACGTTTTAAAAGTATTACCTGGAGAATTTAAATCAGAATTCAAAGAGTCCAAGTAAAAATATAAATAAGTTATTTAAATTACTATACAAACTATAGTTCTTGGGATGTGAAATGGGAATTTTGGCAATGATGGTAAAACAGTGTTTAATCACCTGCGACTAACTTTTGAACACTCTGAACTTTGTAAAATTTTCCCAAAAGTTACAAACTGCTACTTTTCTTCCAGACACATCGTTTGATCTAATCTCTTGAAACTCAAGAGTAGTAAACAAGATGTTCTTTAGAAGGCACGTTGATCTGAATATTTCAAGTTCTATTCTCAATAGAATTTAATGTAGACGTAGTTTGATGACACCAGGAGTAAAAACAACATAAAACAAGCTGGTATGGCTGACATCCTTCATCCAGTTTTGTTGGTATCTGCAGGAATCAGGATCATTCCTCAAGGGGTTCGAATGAGAGGTTTCTCAGCAATATTCAAGAGATTAGCCTGGCAACTGGAGCAGGAGCGTCGCTACAATTGACTGTAATTGCACTTGAGGTGACTTCATTCATAGTGACAGGTTTATTCTTAGTCTTGGAAAATTTGCCTTAATTTATCAGACTTCGCTCCTGATATTTCTTCATGCGCAGACAGCGCGGACACGGGTGGTCTGTAGTTTTACAAGCCAGATGAAACACAGCTTTACAGTCTTTGCACCTGTTGGAAGTAGACAAACAAAAATGAGTTACTATCTGAACAGAGGAGGGGATCGAGTACTATCCAATTATGATGGTGGATAAGGTTTAATTGAACAGCTCTAGATGGCGCACTCTGAACCACTACTTCATTAAAAACTCTCATCATTTTAGTTTTTACATTTGCACAACTGGTTCAATGGTTTTCTTTGACCTGCTCATCATTGGTACCTGGTGGTGATGTCGAACTGGAAAGGGAAGATGATGTCGTTGGCATGGCAGATTTGGCAGATGAAACCTCTCTGGGTGCAAAGGTCGCAGTTGAAGACATGGTTGGAGGCACTCTGCAGCAGCACGAGCAGGAAGTTTGCATATTGCTCCTCAATGATCTGCCTCAAATCCATGACACTGTACAGATGGCTGGACTCCAGCAGGTATGTCCTGTGCTCCATCCTGGTTGAAGACAGCGTCAGAATGAGGGTCTGACAAGACATGTTAATATTTAGAAAGGGCCGGATATACACACTTGGCCTGGAGGGTCTTGCAGGCTCCACTGCGGCATGTGAGCAGGTAGTCTCCCAAAAGTCGCAGCTTCTTCCGGAGTGTGTGAATGTGAGACATGGACTCTGAATGTTTAACCAAATCTGGGTTCAGCAGCTCCAGGTTGATCAGCGGCTCGTGTTGAACCTGATCCAGAAGCCACATGGCTTTTTTACAAACCTAGAGAATCAAGGAAAATCATTGTACAAGTTTAAATACATCTTCAATTAATTAAAAAATGTATATTAAGCAATTTTGAATATGAAGGAACTTATTACTTAACAGCATGATGAGGAAAGAACAAATGCTCAACACAAAAGATAAATAAAATGGCATGTAATAGGGATTTAAAAAAAAACAACCAGTATAAATATATAATTATTTAAATAAATAATACAAATTCAGTACAAACCAAATAAAAAAACAGATGCATTTGTTAGCAACCGCACAAGCAGTTGTTTTGAAAAGATGCAAATGCAAGTGTTATGAGAGTAACCGGAAAATAAGTGCAACAAGACCGCCATCATGTGGAAAAAGAGAGATATTACAACAACATCAGTCCCTCAAGTCCCACCTCTCGTTGCTTCAGGTCCCAGTTGTGCACCATTCTTGAGGGGATAACACTGGTGTCGCCCTGGTGACAGCAGTCACAGTAGTACTGGCTTGAGAACTCGCACAAGTGGGCTCTACCCAGGGATGGTCCGATCTGCCGAGGACAACCTGAGCCAAAGAGTGTCAGAAAAAAAGAGTGAACACAAAAGTCGTTTTTTTTTTTTTACTAAAAGCAGGTTGAAGCAGCAGTTGATGGTTTGTTGCTGTTGGACAAATATAAAGGTTGACAGTACCAACATTCATCTTTGAACAAAAACAAAAGACTTTATACAAGCAGGGTTGACCTTAGTCCAGACAGTAAGTAAGTAAGTAAGTAATTTTTATTTGTATAGCACTTTTCTAGACCAGGGTCATCCACAAGTTAATCATTTTCTCATGTATCTCTTATTTGTTGTTCACATTACATCTCACCTCAAATCAACAGTTCTTCCTAAACTGTCACATTTATATAAAAATAGGTGCCGCAGAATGGCTGCCATGATGCTTGATTCTGTTTTTCTATTGCTTATTGTGTGTGTCATCTTATTTCATTATGTACTGACACCACATAAAAAAAAACATGTTGTGTTACAACACTGACAATAAAGGTTTTTAATTCTGATTCTAATAATGTGAATCTGAATTTTAAGCTGACCTTAATCACCAGAAACACTTGCTATTCTTAGTCCTGACACACATTGTCAGGACCAGACTAAATAATAGACATAATGGTTGATTATTTGGAAAATCTTTACCTGCACATTTGAAGTTCTGTGTGTCCAGTCCTCTCTCTGAAGGCACCTTGCACAGGTGAGCCAGCAACGCTCCATTTTCTTTGAGTCGGTGCTGAACCAGTCTGTAGAGATTCCCAGATAAACTATTGCCGACTGGAACTCGTTCCTCTGAGCCCACATCATCCGCCCCACACTCCAAATAAGAGTCAAGAGCTCCACGGATCAGAACCCTCCACAATCGAGCCTCCTCTTGGTTCTCCGCTTTTAACCTGAGGGTCTCCCGGACCGTCAGTATTTTAAAAAAGTCTGCACCTCCCAGAGCCACGTCTGGAACCACATCACGGACCTCCTCAATGGGGTGAGTGAGCCGCAGAAGTTTTTTATCTTCTTGAACTCTGAATCCCTTTAGAGTTTCTAAGGAGAGGGAGAAGACAAAACGAACCCAAGTCCGAGCCTCTGGGTCGGTGGAAAGGTACAGAACAGACTCTTTAATGGCGTCTGCTTCTGTATCAACAATTCGAGTCCACTCAAATTCTTGAGGAGGTGATGGAGTTTGTTCCGAGGTCTTTGTGTCAGAGAGCTTTTTCTCTGGACTGCACGCAGCAGAGGACGAAGACGAGACGATGCGATCATCCACATCATTCTCCCGTGAAACATGTAGAACCTCCCACTGCTCGTCCACCTGCGACGCCGGCCGGCACTTTCCTATCGCCTCCACAATCCGGTCGACCCAATCCTCCGCTTCTCCCAGATTGGCCGCTCTTAGCAGCAGACGCTTCCCGGGGAACAGCAGCTCAAAGCGGCCATCAGACGAGGAGATGCGCGCATCCTCACAGCGCACCAGGTAGCAGTTGTCGCAACACGTGCGCTCCTCTGCATTCAGGTAGACCCTGAACTCAAAGGGCGAGAGCTCACAGTAGACGTCATGCCACATCCCCATCGCACGACGCCGCTCCAGCTGACCTAGTTTCAGCAGACCTCGGAACGGATTGGAAAGTCCTGAAAGGTAGAAACCAACTCATTAACAAAACATTTGGAATTTTAATAGACTGAGTGACTGATAACGTTGTTCATATTTTTAAACTACAATTTCAAGGTGATTTTACCAATTTGCCTGCGATGGACTACACTCGGGGTCGACTGGGACACATTCGGCTCAACAGCAGGAGGTGGAGGGGGAACATCTTCATGATCAGACACCACTTCTAGGTGAGGCTTGTAGATGTCATCCTCAGAGATCCAGGAACGAGAGTGCTGGTGAGGAGGAAAGAAACTCAATTGAAAAAGATGTTGGGGTACACAAAGGGTACATGATTCCATTTTCTGTCAGTGAATACTCACGGTGAGAGAATTCGAGACGTAACCGGTGCTCCGGATGCTCAGTGAGCGAGTGCAGATCGTCTCTGAAGAATCTTCTGGCTTTTCTTCCTGGATCTCAGCTTTGGTCTCTTCCTTCTGGATCATTATTGTAGGAACCTCCTCCTCTCTGGACGCCTCAGACTCAACCGGCTCAACAGTCAACTGTGTCTCAGAGTCCAAGTATGATTCTGGGCCTTTACTAGTTGAGGCAGCATGAGGCGTGTCATCACGGCGATACTGATGTGATGAAGGCTCATCATTAGATGATGGTGATGGATCTGTGTCACAGATGAAGGTGTTTGGTAGCTGGTCCACAGCTACACAGGACGGAGTGGGAGCATTTTGAGTATCGCTGTCCGAGCCACTGAAGATGGCCGTCTCAGAGAACTGATCAGCACCAGTGCTGGACACAAGCGAGTCTTCCTGCGTGGAGTCCTGACTGCAGTGGCCGCTCTCTCTGCACTCACTGGGGGAACTGCAGAGACACAATTAATTCATCACAGTCAGATTAGTAAATTACTCTGTACTGAATTCATGGTAGGTTGTTTTTTTTCAAAATAAGTGTACATGCATTTGTAAAGTCAAAATTTATTAAAAAATAAGTCTACTTTAACCTTACTCTTTCTGTGTCCTGCCCATGAGCTTCGTCTCTAGGTCACACGGCTGCCACTGCTCCCCTGAGGGGCTCCGAGGATCTGGTCCCTGAAGAAAGCCATCCGAGCTTAAGCTGGAGGAGAGCTGAGACGAGCCTGTTGTGTCCAGACTTAAATTGGATGAATTGAGAGCAGATCTCTGGTCTGTTAAACCATTAGATTTAACATCCACAGACGCTCTCTGCAAGTCCAGGACATCCGAGGACCCTGAGGACTGTGAGACTGTATCCCATGACTCCCTTTGAGTGGGCTTGGTGGTGGGTTTGTTTGTACCATTCATAGGAAGTTCTGGAATGTCTGCCTGGGTTAAGGGACAGAGTCCAGCCAGAGCCAGAGGTGTGGTGGTCCATTCGTTGAGAACGGCAGACTTGTACGACAGATTAAAAGTGAGCGAGGCCAGTCCCTGGAGGTAACTGAGGAGGACTTCCCGCTCCTCATTATTCAAGATGAAGGCACTTGGTTGGTAGTGAGAACGCAACTTGGAATTCTCCCGGAAAAGTGATATGAGATAACACTCCAGGAGGCCGTGGTTGAGGGCCAGACGCAGCCAGGCTCTGCAGCGACCCACATCAGTGCTCACAAAGTTCAGCTTCTCCAGCTCAGTGATCACATCACTAAGGACAAACAAAGGAATGTATTTTGAGTATTTTGAGAGAACAACCAGAGAGCCTGATACAACTACTAGAATGTGCAACAACCTAGAAAGACACACAACTTATCCTAGCTATCAGAAATATCTACATTTAAATTATGCAACCTTGTGGCCTATAGGGCTGTGTATCAATCTAAATATTTGATAATAGTACCGATACATTCACTTCAACATTGGTTCCTGAATGATACTAATTTCATACGATCATTTCTAACAAAAGAAAATCATGTTACACAGAGTACAAATAAGATTTGTCAGATTTGGTAAAGCTGTTTTCTTACAGGAAGAATAAATAACACATAATTTAAAAATATAAAAAATAAGGGACAAATGGTTTTATTATACACAATTTTAATTTATTCAAGTTATCTTTTTAGTCTGCATGATATACCTGAGCTGCAAAACATTTATGATCATTACCTAATTGACTTGAAAAAAGGCTTTCATTTTGGAGACTCAACAAACGAAGTCACTAAAATTAACTGCTTCGCTCATCACGCAATCACAATACAAGTGATTGTTCTAAACATGTTTACAGACACTATAACATTATTAATGATGGTCTTGGTTATACACGTGATCATACCTGTGGGTGACAGTCTTCAGCAGGGCCCAGAAGAACGGCTGTGGAAGTGGACCTCTGCCCCCCTTTCGACTCCGCCCTCCAGCCTCTGTGCGAATATACTTGCTCTTGATCCCATGAATGAAAACGGCCTCCAGGGCAGAGCAGAGAAGGTTTGCATCACTATCCTCACTAGTGACCACAGCATCGGAGGTCACGTAACGCTTCTGCAGGGCTTTGAGTGACTGCACCAACTTCTCTTTAATCTGCAGTCAGATGAAGAAAAAAAAAAAATCAGGGAAGAGGAATCAGAAACTTCCTCTTTTTTAGAGGAGGTTAAGACAGGTGGGGAAACTGGCAAAACCCTTCATTCTGAATCACAAAGCATTTGATGCTCATGAAAATAACCTCTGTGCACACAGCAGATAATCATGTGGCCTTGGAACACTGTCACATGTACACTGCAGTCAGCTGACATGGAAGGAACAAAAATATGAACACACTCAACCAGCACATCCACATACTTGCCACAGTAGGCAGAAAAAAAATGAACACTTGAAGTTTCTACAGTTATGCTCAAGCTAAGAAGAACTTCAAAACAAAAAAGATTTTCAGATTTTTATAGATCCAGATTTTACATTTAATTATGAGGAGATACAAACATATGCAGTACGTGTAGCAACACATGGTCAGTAGAACAGGTTTCTATTTCAATACGCAAAAGATACAGTGCTTCCTTAAGTGCCTGCTATCTCACTTAATCAGATTACCTGGTAATCTCAATGCAAAGTAAGTAAGTAATTAATAGTTATTTGTAAAGATCCTTTCTAGACCAGAGTCACAAAGCGCTTGAACAATCAAAAGCAAAGACTAAACATAACATGTTTGTGCTTGAACGGGTTAAACAACCTTTTTTGCACCTTAATAACCTCATATCATCATGAAGTTGTGTTGAAAATGTTGTTGCCAGAAAAGAAAAGGGTTTAGGATGATATACCTGTTTGACATCTTGAGCCTCTTGTGCAGCGTCTGGTGATTGCGTGGCAAGCATGGCACCTCCTGGGAAGGTTTAGTCCCACATCGCTCTATGGCACAGATCAAGTTGTTGAGTCACTGAAACACGGATAATGTATCTGTGATGCACAGCTTTAAAAACTGTGTGTGTGATCAGGAAGCTCCTACTTTTATTCCTCCCTCTTCACCTCATTTTCTGTTGCTTCCTTCCTTTTGTTTGTCTTGGCAACAGAATATTATTCTGAAAACCTGTTTGGCTCTTTGTGTTTTTTAATCTCATTTGAATCTACGATTGAATTTAAAAAAAGAACTACCTCAAAGTACATAGCTGGAGCATTTCAGTTAATAAGGGAAAAAATTAATTATTAATTGTACTTCGACATGGAAAAATTGTGCGACTCATCATGGTTGACAAATAAATCATACTTTTACAGGTTTCATCATAAACTCGCTGCACTGCTTTAATTACAATTTTAAGCCCCAAAAGAAACACTGCTAAATTAAGTATTAAAGACACAAGTATTAGAAAAACTGCAGATTAAAGAAACAAGATCAATAATTTAAAGTGTAATTTATATTGTATCCTTAATATTTGACAATAAAAGAACTTGAAAAATGACTTCTGGTAAAGTAATTACTCCCCTTGTTATACATGCATTTTGTAGAAATTAGATGAGTTATTTTGAAACACCAGTGCTGTGTTGTTTTAATGTTGAAATTAAAACAGCCACAAATTAATCTTGATCAAGTTACCAGAGATTATTATTAACTTAAATTAGTCACTGTGTGTATCGTTATAAATTGCTGTAAATGGAAAGATAAGACGAATCCTGCAGGGACAGTAAATATAACCCGGAAGTACAAATAAATGTCTTTTTTTTGTTTTTGTTTGTTTATTATTTTAATGAACTGGATGCGTTTGCCTGGGACACACCTGAGTAGCTCCAGTCATGTGAGGATGATTAAAGAGAATGTCTGGGAGGAAGTGAACACAAGCGACTCACAGGAGCTACAGTGGACATTAAGAGTCAATCAAAGAAACAATGACTCGTCAAAAAAAATGATTGAGCGACAACACAACAGCAAACCAGAACCAACACAAGCCACACTACTAACACCATGGTCTCCGAGTTTAAGTTTACACATGTACGACAACTGTTTACAACAGTCCGCCATGTTATCAACACTGAAACGCAAACACGAGTTGAAACAAACCAACTGTTTTCATAACATTTAGAGAGAAAACAACAGGGAAGAGGACGTACCTTGCTCGGTTGAGTAGCTACTCCATTGCTAACCACCTTAGCGAAACTTAAAAAGCCAAACGCAGGCACGAAGCAGTAGTAAAGTGGGTTGTAAAAAAATATAAATGCTTATATTTAAGATGGCTGGTGACACCTCACGGGTAGAAAAACAACAACAGTATTGTGAGTTTCTCTGACAGCTACGAGACGCTCACAAGTCACAGCTGAAGTGAGTTGCATTGTGGGAAACTAGGATGGTTTGATGATGCGTTCAATGCCCGTCTAGAAAATTCAAGAACGGTAATAACATGAACGTTGGATTTTCGCATATATATTATACAGGTTTTTGGAATGTGCAATTCATTTGAATATATGCATCTATATATAAGAAAGTATTACTTTTAATCCAAATGCTTTGAATCAGCTATCAGCTCAACCGGAATTAAGTTTACTAGAGGCCCTTGAAAGCACCAGAGTAAGAGGCGTGCAAGTGAAGTAATCGCGCGCTGTAGGTACACGTGACTCGTTGTATTTTTTTCGTCATAGAATCTGGATTTTTTAATGACCTTCTTATCTTTAGCACACCATGTCAAATACATGTCACAAAATACATTACTTTCTAGTTTCCATATTAAATAGACATACATGAAGTAAATTCACTTTTCTTTTCTTTTCTTTTTTTTAAATACCCAAGTACAATAAATAGAAAAGATTAAAAAAAAGTTGATCAAGGAAGAACCTGTAAACAAATGGATAATTAACAATACAAGTGTGTGAAAATAAGCTTAAATAATATTGACTTGTGATTTGGTTTTTTTGTTTTTTACACTGCACTACATAAAGTAAGGGATATTGGATGTTTGGGGCAGTGTTTTTTTTTTTTCTAGAAACATGTTTAGAAACATAAGTTATAAAACGTTTTTTAAAAATCCAACTTTATTTTTTTTGTTTTGTTATTCATTTTTTCACTTTACATAAAGGGCAATTCTGCCTCTAAAAACCACCATTTTGACTCCCCACTAACTTCAGACCCCACAGCAGATTGACATAAAAAACTTTGAGACGTCAGGAAATGGTTTACTTTTGTAAGCAATATTGAATGACTTCAACGTTCTTAGGCCATCAAGTCTGTCAACATTTTATCGTTCCTGTCCATTCCATTGTCTGTTTTCAAAGAACCACACTCACACCCAATGCTTCAACTAATCTACTAGAGCCCAGCCATTACCTCCTCATAATCTCCTAAAGGTGGAAAGACTCTGCATTGTAGAGAAAATGTTTGGTGCGAAAAGGGAAGAGGAAAAAAAAGACAACACTTATCTCTGTGGGGCCCGAACCATACTGACCTCCTCAGAGGACAGAAAGAAATGAGTTATTAAGGTCCTCAGCCAGTAATGATAGCTGAGCTCTGAGTTAGGAAATAAAGAAAATGTGTCTAGCAGTCCCACGGCACAATGTCAGAGTGCGACAGGAGCTCTCCCCCTAACCTGCTCCTTGATCCTGTGTGTGTGAGTCAAAGAATTTCCCCGAACCTGTGCCACCCTTTTCTTTCTTTATTTAACACTCAATGCAAACCTAATAGATAGATCGATAAAACTTTGTTTAATAACGATGAAAAAGAAAACACTTTACATACATCACTAGAAACAAAACGTTTTAAATACACAACCCATAATGCAGACAAAACCTTAGCATCGACACCTGAATAGATACATTAATGACCATCTGATAACTTATCTTCCTGTAAAAAGTGGTGTTGGCCTCAAGGAAGGGAGAAAGTATAATTAAAAAAAAAAACTATTGTCCATTGCAGATATTAAATGATGAAACAAAGTCCATCTGAATTAAAAATAAACAATATGCAACAACATGCAACAACCTAAAATAACTTGATTAGCCTTCTTTTTAAATTCTGAAAAACTTAAAAAAATATGACTAAATAATTCTATATAGAATTAATACACCTCAAATTCAAGTTTATCAAAAAGGAAATCTGAAGCAAAACATTGATGAAAAACAAATAAATAGAGTTTTAAATATCCTAAAAATATGGACTACATAGACTCACAAGTGTAATTTGTACAAGAACCATTTACTTAATACAAAATCAGTTCCTTACCAACAATATTAAACATATCATAAAACCCTCTGCAATGTTTACTTGTGCCACATACCTGAATGTGCTCACCATAAACGTTGCTACAACTTGATTGACTGATTTCATTTTCGCTGTTACGTTTTAAACTGTGTGATGACATCATCATATTATGATTTTGTTTTTTGTTTTTTAAAAATAATTTTAGTTTTCCCACACATCGTATTCATGTCATGTATAATAATAACTGAAATTGTTGGTAACTTCATTTAATTTGCCTCCAATATTTAACACGATTATGAGCCATGTGTGTAATGAGGCCGTGAGGCAACGATCATAATTCCTTAGAATGCCGCCACACTGGTTAAAGTTATACCAGCGATGATGTGTTTTCAGGTTTCAAGTATCGTCGGCGGCTCATTAACCAGCATGTCACCTGCTTTCATTTTCATAGGGGAAGTACTTTCCACCTCTTCAGCCGTTGTCACTGCAAAGTTATCTTTACAACGAGATTGAAAATCCCACAGGTACGAAAGATGGTTTTCCATATTCTCCACATGTTAGGAAAGTGAAAGGCGCTGGAGCAGTATAAAGGAACATCACTGAAGTACAGGTAAGTTAGCAAACCAAACACCAGATGACAACCTTTCTGCCTCCAAAAGAGACTTTTAAAAATCTGAACATGATTTTCTACACCTGCTTGATTTTCAGCCTGATCGGCACCGGATCATCCCTCACATGCAGTTGGCTGAATCATCGCTTCCTTTCACTGAACAAGAACGCCATACAGTGTCTTAATACAATGGTAATGTATTATTATTATTATTGTTAATTTGCTATATATATATATATATATATATATATATATATATATATATATATATATATATATATATATATATATAATTGATTTGTTTTATTTACTGGCTTTACTCAAATCAAAGTAAAATTTCAGACAACGAGATGGAAAGTATTTGTCGTTATGGTTTGTTATACAGTTTGGTTTATATCTCATATTTTATATATCTGTATATTTCTGTATGAATCACTTTTAAAAGATTGTTTCTGTGTATTTTTAGGCCAATGACTCCATGAACAACAGTAACGACTCAGAGGCGGTCATTGCAGATTTTCCTCATCATCTCTACATGCTGGCGTCCAAAGCTACAGTACGTTTTTAAACGTTTAAAAAAATTAAAACAACCAGATGCATTCAGAGTTTTTTATTTATTGTTATTAATGGTCTAATTGATTTTGTCTGTTATTCCAGGACGGACATCGTCTTCACTTTGTGGTGCAAGTCCTTGACGAAGTGGCCGATCTGTTCGAGCAGGATCACTCCTCGACAGCATGGGGGGACGTCACGCTGGATCACTTTCTTCAAGCTGTTACCAGGCAGGCGGATGGACTTCGTCAATGCGTACGTTTAAGTTTATCACTTGTTATGTTTTAGTGTTGACGTTATAAATGATCATGAGAAGATACAAAAACAATAAACTCTTTAGATATATGGTTAAAAAAAACAAAAAACAAATTGACTTGTGTTTAAAAAACAAGCATTTTTAACCTAATTTTCATCATTAAACTTATTTTTGTTTGTTTTATTTAGCGTCAATAGAAGTTTATGGTGATGTTATTGGTTTGAAAATATCTAACCAAATGTCTGGTTTCATTTCAAGGAAACAACAATATGACTGTATTTGCAAATAAGGTGCTATAAAACGTTTTTCTTTGCTGCAGTACAAACACCACGGCCACAGCAGGAGGCTGCACATGTACTTCAAGAGACTCACTCTCAACCTACAAGAAATGGTAACAGACACTCGACATCAAGTTTTAAAGACATTGTAATAATTAATCATACAAAAATAAATATTGTTCCTCTTATTCACAGGAGCACACTGCCGGAGCTTGGGAGCTCATCAGAGCCGAGATCAAACTTCATCTGTTCAAAGCCCAGGAGCTTCTCCGGCCACTGATGGCCGACCAATGAAACTCCCCAATGCAGAGGACCGACGTTGAAGAAGATTATCTATCTATTTATTTATTTATTTAACTGTAACTTTATCCGACTTGAAGTAATATTTATCTATTTATAACTTTTTTTTTACACAAACTCAATAAGTTATACATACATTTCTGTTGTTTCATCAAAGTATATTTATATTTGTATAAATAAATAAAGTCAAACCTTGCCACTCAAATTGTGTATTGATCTTCTTACATTTCTACACTGAGGTTCGATATATAAATAAACAAATAAATAAATATTTATTCATGCCATATTTAAATCAACAATAAAGTCGACATAGGGTCGAAAAATGGAAAAGTAGCAAAAGTAATAAATAATCAATAAATATTTATAAATAAATATATGAATGAATGAAGATACGTCATCATATGCCTTAATTCAACAATAAAGTCGACTTAGGGTCTAAAAAGAAAAGTCTGGAAAAGTAGCAGAAGTACTGAGTATTTCCATCTGCTCTTTTTCAGTCTTTAAATGTGTATCATTGTATGTCACACACGATAAACGTATGTCAACTGACAAGATTAATTTAAAATAAACGAACAAATGTAAATAATGAAGATGAATCAAGCATCCAAAAATTGTATGATGGGATTGAATTAAAAAAAAAAGTAAGCAGTAATTAATTTCCTGTAGTAATACATCCCCCAATGCAGCTGGGGGCGGTAGCGTACCGCAATACCAGTCTAGCGACCTCCATTAGCTCTTCGAGAAGCGGAAGCGGAGGAAGAAGAAGTACGCGAGGTCGTTCTCAGTGTCAGTGGTGAGACCTTCACATATTCTATAACCATGGACAACTCTCAAGGCTCCGGAGGAGTGAAAGCCAGTTTCGGGAGTCTTTTCGGGGGTGGTGCCTCAGAATACTCCAACAAAGATCTCGCCGGTTCCCCACGTGAGTGATGCTGTTTGACGGCCTCGTGTTTACTTACCTGTGTGTCGTTGACATGTATGTTCTCCTCATGTTCTAGTGTCTGGAATGAGCCCCGTGTCTCCTTATCTAAACGTGGACCCCCGATACCTCACACAAGTAAGTTGTTAATGTGTTATATCCGGCTTTAGTCGATATCTAATTATAATAGTTAAATCCTGAACATTAGTAAAACGTTTCCATTAGTATTTATGGGGCAGGAGTGGAGTAAAAGTATGATGTTCTGTTCTATGTTAATCTTTGTATCCTTTGTCTCTGTGTTATTTTTCTTTGATCTATGTTCTTTATCTTTAGACTTAAGATTGTATCATCTTGCTGTATTTGCTGTGGATAATTTGGAAAAAAAACAATTTCCCGAAGGAGACCTCCTGAGGGATCAATAAAGTTCTACCTAACCTAACCCAAGACTCTGGGTTTCAGGATGCTGACGAGTTCATCCAGCTCACTGGAGCTAGCAAGACCAGAGGAAGGTTTGAACTGGCTTTCTTCACCATCGGAGGCTCCTGCATGACTGGTGAGGCTCAAAGTTCCCAAAAGAACATGTTTTTTTTTTTTAAAGCACTTCAATGAAAGATGAATGTCGTTCATTTCGCTCCTCTGATTCCAGGCGCTGCCTTTGGAGCTGTTAACGGTCTCAGAATGGGCCTGAAGGAGACAAGAGACATGGCCTGGTCCAAACCTCGCAATGTTCAGTAAGTAGGAGGACACCTTTTATTGTATTCATTGTATCAACTGCACTTTTCAAATGTTTGAGGTCAACAAAATGAGTAGATCACAAGTGTGATGTATTTGTTATTTCTTCTTAAGGATTATCAATATGGTGACCAGACAAGGTGCATCATGGGCAAACACCCTTGGGTCTGTCGGTAAGATTCCACTTATTTCTTTAATGAATAAACAATAAGTCTTGTTGTTGGTGAGTAATTCTTGTGATGTTTTGTGTTCTTGTCACCGCAGCCTTGTTGTACAGTGTGTTTGGTGTGGTGCTGGAGAAGGCCAGAGGAGAAGAGGACGCCATCAACACAGTCACTGCTGGGACATTGACAGGAATGCTCTTCAAATCAGCAGGTAATTAAAAAAAGAAAATATTGTGCTACTGTTGTTGCCCACACCTGATTAAACAAATGTGTTTGTGGTATCCCTTGTGTTGTCTCTGGTTCAAGGTGAACAACCTCCCTGGCTTCTGTAAATACATATGCTGTGATGGAGGTCTTTCACCTTTACCTAGAGACAACAAAAGGGATACCTCAAACTCGTTTGTTTTTTTGCCCCTGGGTCACTTTGAGCCAGAGGCCTTACAAGGGTTAATTGTACTTAGCTTATCATATAATATTGCTATCTTCTGTGTTAACAGGTGGCATTAAAGGTGTAGCCCGCGGTGGCCTGGCTGGCCTCGCCCTGTCTGGTGCCTATTCTCTGTACAACGCTTGGGATAAGGCCAATGGTTCCCCTTCTTCGTCAAGGCTGTACTGAACCTTCACCCCTCCTTTAACATTCTGGCCAAACGGCTCCGGGACACAGCCTTGACTCTAACAGCCAAGAACAACTGGACTGACTCGTGTTGAGCAGGACTCCTGGTTATCCAGGATCCCACATGGTGAAAAGAAATATTGGACTATGAGCGTCTGGAGTTCCAGCTGCACCCTTCACTCGATCGCCCAAGGTTTTCCTGTCACTGATCACCTGGACAATTTATGGGAACTACCATGAATATCAGTAGGAAGGAGTGCCATCTCTTGTGTTGATGTCGTCTGTCTTATTGTTTTTCGCAATTATCGCCTGAGTTTTTTTTATAGTTAAACTTCAAATCTGGGGGTTTGTAAAGCCTTGATGGTCAAATGTACTTCTGTATTTATTAATCCAAGTGTGGACAGCGCCGTGAAACTGTATGCTGAATAAAACATGAGAAGCATCCACTTTTATGCAGCTTTATTCTTTGTAAAGTAGTGAGGTTCACCATGCTAAAATCTGGAGATAAAATTTTAGATGCCACTTTTCTAACTTCTTTTTCACATTCTTATTTGTTTTTAATATCTTACTCCGTCTCTGTAATTTACCTTTTTTGGTGGAACAATGTGAACTTGTTTATGGGACACCTTAGTGCAGGAAAAAGTCTCTAATGCGAGTCGCTTCGATCCAGGGAATGTAGGAGGCGGTGCGAGTAAAGACGCTTGGCTTGTTCTCCACTGTGCAGCCGATTGGACCAAAGCTGACAACACCGTGCACCTCCCATCTGTCTCTGCCCAGTTGGCACATCAGTGGACCACCGGAGTCCCCCTGACATGGAAGAAAATAGTTATAAAAAATATGAGCATTTTAATTTGATCTCAATATTTTTACCTGGCAAGCAGCAGGTGGATCTTCTGTGTCTCTGAACCCGGCGCAGATCATGGAGTCTCGGACTCTGTCGCCCCAGAACTTCTTCTGCCGACAAGTTTTATAGTCGATGATGGGCAGACGAGCTTGATTGAGGTTCTCTGCCAGAGACACGTTTTCTTTTCCTCCTAGAAACAAACAACAAAACGGTTAGACCTCACCTTACGTAGAACAATCCAGTTTTCTGTTTAAAAGTGTTGTATGTCTCACCCCTTGTGTCTCCCCACCCCGTCACCCAGCAGAAGTGTCCTGGTCTCAGGCTTGTCTGCTTGCGCGGCAGGCATGCATAGCGAAGGAAGTTGGAGGGCATTATGTCTGCACCAGCTTTCACCAAAGCAATATCGTAGTCCAGCTCGCTGTGCGCCGGGTAGCGGAAGTTCTCGTGTCGGTAGATTCTCTTCACCGGGTAAATCCTCTCCGACATCTCTGTTCTCTTCAGCTGGTGCTTCCCCAGGACAATCCTCCAGCTCCCCGAGTCTTCCGCTTTACCTCTGGAACAAGCTTGTTTTAAGGCTCTTCTTCAAGACATCTGACTTTGCAAGCCTTACTTTTGGAAGCAGTGAGCTGCAGTGAGGACCCAGTTTTTGTGGATCAGAGTTCCTCCACAGACGTGAATGAAGTGTTTACTTCCTCTTGGTCGAACCTGAGAGAGAAACAGAACTTTTACTTTAAATCTTTCACACAGAAGCTGGATGTCTTAAACCACTCGGCGAGGAAGTTAGCTCTACACAAAATCTCCAGATGACTTGGCCTCTTGAAGCCAGCCAACCATTAGAAGTATTTAAACTTCTTTTGTAAATGACAACCAGAATTATTAATTTACCTAATTATAGAATTATAATAATTATAAAATTCCAGCTTCTTAATATTTAATAGTTTCTCGGGTCTGAGTGGAGTGCTCAGCCATCTTGAGGAGAATATACAGCTGACGATCACTCATTGGAGGTACATATCCAACTGAAAAATGGTTTATATTACTGTGAACATTTATTTTTAAATGCTTGCAGTTTCCATGACTGAGTTATTTCCATAATAGTCAACAGGGGGCAGCACAGCCGAGGCTTGTAGAAGAAATGTGAGTTGAATAGCTTGTTCTTCTTCTTATTAATAATGAATATTAGATTTGCAATTTGTTTAAAAAAAAAATTTAAAAATGGCTCTTGTTTACGTGTATCGGGTTCTTTGAAATCAAGCAAACTGACGCAAAGATGAATGAACTCACTGCTGCTTTAAGTGTAAGTACTGACGGCTTAGAGGGTGAGATCTTTTTACATTTGGAAAACGAGATTCTCTATTAGAAAAAGACGAACATTCAGCTCTCACAGAGGAGAAAACATAAAAAAAAATGGAAAAATAGTCTTTCCAAAAAATCCACCAAAAGGTAGACTAACGTGCAGACACTGCCTCCAGGCGGACAGAGGCGGGACATACACACATGCCTGGGCTGTGACATGCAACTCTTTCTTGTGGTATTCCTTCGATAAACAAACAAAGAAAACTCCAGAGCCATCACTTACATTTTTATGCATAATGTTATATATAACGTTGTTTTTTTTTAACTTATTTCATATGATCAAACAATCAAAACTGATAAGATCTTTGTATTTATAAAAACTTTTAAAGTAAACTGTTTTTTATGTGAGATATAAAAGTGAAATCACAAGTAGTTGAAACCAGACCATTATATGCAGCCTAATAATGACTTTGGTCCCTATGAGATAACATTTTATTAATCTCTAGTTATTTAGTATTGACAAAGCAGTAGTAATTATTTTGATTATTATATAAACACACCAGCAAAACCTAAAAGTCACCTGCAGAGAGACCTGCCACGGCCAGGAGTGAGGTCTGACCTCGTTCCCTGATACGATTCTCTCGGCCATGTTGGGTTTATAGTAGGGCTGCCCACAATCCTTGGGCCAGTCTGGAGACAGACAATTCAAACTACATGTTTATTATTTTTAAAAACACGTGTTTGTATTTCGGGTAAATAGCTACTTACCCAGGTGAAGGACTTTGTGTTGTGGCTCATCGATGAGTGTGTATGCTGCTGCGGGCAGGTGTGCCTTGCTCAACAGCAGCAGTAGCAGAAGATGGAGAGGAGGTCCAGGAGCATCCATCGTAGTCCCTTTGAATTACCATCCTGTACAAGTGGCAGGCTTTTTATACCCGGGCAGGGAGATGCAGGTACACAGCGGCACAGCGGCGCCGGACAATAAGTGTTGTCACAACAAAGCCGCAGCGCTGGATTGTTCTCCTGAAGCTCCAGTTTCCACTTGTTCCCATCAGCACTTTCACTTGCATGTTTGCTCACAGTACACATGTTGGTGGGAACTGAACAATGGCCACTCACAAACATCGTGTGGTGTCACATGATGTGCTGCTGCTAGTGACCTTCACCTGACCCTTTCTTTCGGTTAACAAATAGCGTGATTTTAAACATCAGGAGGAATGACAAACATGACCCACTTTTTTTCACTTGATAAAAAGCATTTATTTCAGTCAAGGCGACAACATTTGTGTTTTATTTAGACAAACATGTATTATGTTTATTTTCTTTTAAAGAAAACAAGTAACTAAGTAAACAAGACAGCATTTATGACTTCTCACCCTATTCTAAGGGAGTCGTCTCCTTCTCACCTTTATTCTATAAGATCGTGCAAATGATCTTCTTTTTTTGGTGAATAAATAAATGAAACCCCTCAACTTTGAGTTCAGTCACTTGTTTTCAATGTGTTAAAGAGTCAGTGCCCCGCCATTGGTCTCTCTTGGTCAGGTTTCATTTCTGACATCATAAACAGTGAGGGGGGAGGGATGGAGACCAGGTAACCATTTTTATGGCTCACAATGGTTTACTGCAAGATTTAATTTTACATCATTGCTATGTTGGGGTGGAAAACACTTTTTTAAGTGTCCTTGGAAAACTCTAATGAACAATCTTTGGATGTATTCATGTAAAATAATTATATTGGCCTTGTTTTCTTCATTTCCCGTTGATTTAATGTCTGGAAGAAGTAAATATAAGAGTTTATTCTAAGAACTAATATTGATCAAAACACTTAGGTTCTTACATCAATAGCTTTGTCATTGTACTGCCATACTGTTTTTGGCCTTCCATGTTTTCCGAATTTCAAAGGAACCCTCTTTGAATACTAAATGTTTGCTCTCTTATTAGTGACATCTTATCACAGGAGAATTTGTTATCATTGTCAATTGTCTGCCTGGTTGGAGCCGCCACACCATCCAGGTCTCAGTGACCTGATCACACCTTTCCTCCGTAGTTGGTTGCTCCCAGGAGAGGAAAGTGTATTTAAGTGGCCTTCTCTGCCGTAAACTTCTTCCTCGACTCTTGACATGCCTGTTCTGTTTACTCGACGAGAAGCCTCTTTTTGTTCCTCACACTTACTTCTTCTTTTGTCAGCCACTTCCTCAACTTCCTCAGGACATGACTTCTTACTCTCACCCTCCAGAATACTCGGGTCCTCTATCTCTATGACCTCATTGTTTGGTATCAGGGGAGGTTTTGGCGCCTTTTTCGTCTTTGAGCTACGTCTCAGAGTTCGGGGAGTTATGTGAAGTTCAAGATGTTTACGTATAGCAGTGGTTAGGATCTCCGGGTCTACAGAAGCCCCATGCACGTCCCAGGTCATCCCTTCTTCATCCCATTGCACCTGCTTCATGCTGCTCCTCCGTCCATGCTCATCTCTGTCGTCACTCTGCATCTTCAAACATGACCTCCTCCTCTCCATCTGAGGAATCGAAGGAGGAACCACATCTCGTTGCTCATCCTCCTCACCACTGCTCATTGGCATCATACTGAAGGAAGGAGATACCAGATTGGAGTGAGAGCCGACTGAAGACTTCAGGTTCAGTTTGGATCCCGGTGGGGAGCCCAGGTTGGAGGAGGAGTCCATGTTAGAGGTTTTTATCTTCAGGTTCCACCATGAGCCAACCGGAGTGACTGTCTGAACTTCTGCGTCCACAAGCTCAGGCTGAGAAGTCATGGTAACCTGGTCCTTGAACACATCCACCTTTCTGATGCCACTGTTGCGGCACCTGCCGCATTCTCGCAGTTGTGAGTCACTGAAGGATGAGACAAGTTTGTAACTCGAGAAGGGGACAACAGGGCGACTTTTAGGTGCTTTTTCAGGAGCTTCAGAAGAACATAAAGGGGATGATTGTACATCCACATCTGGACTGTCTTCGCAATGTATTGTCTGATTTTCTAATTGATCCAAAGGGCTACCACTATTTTGTTCTTCAAAAACCTTCTGGCCTTCATGGCTGTGTAGCTCGGGGACTACGCATTTAGAAAAACGCCCCGGATCTGGCAACACGCCACCATCCATACTGGAAGACGATGAAACTGGGACAGGAAATTGAAAAATGAGAGAACTGCTGTCCAAGTAGCCACCTTCCTCTGGCAGCTGTGAATGATGTGACTTTCTGCTTGGAGACAGCTGCGGAGAGCTTAGTGGCGAGTCTCTCTGGCGAGGCCTGTTCATTGGAAGCGGTGACGATTTAATAATGTCCACAATTGTTAAAGTGGGTGTAACAAGTGGGGAGATGAACGGCGAGGGTGTGGTGGGAGAAGCCATCCCTCTGGATAAAGAGGAATCAGGGGAACCTGTGCAGATAGTCTCCTGGGTTAGACTGCCAGGACGAGACCCTCCTCTCCACACGACTGTGTCCGGAGTGCTGCTGCCGCTGTAAGTGCTACTGCATCCACTCCAGCGATGCGTGTTAGCAATCCAGCGGTCAGAGAGGGCAGGAGGACTGTGAGGTTCGAGGGGTTGACCTACCAGAAGCGATCGAAGGCTTCCCACTCGCGTCGTTTGCAATTGCCTGCGTGGGTTACGCTCAGAGTGTGTGTTGGTGCTGGAGCTACGTCTTAGGTCCATTCCCGTCCACGATGGATCCCGTAGGTGCGCCGGACCCGTAGCCATGAGCACATCCATTGAACTTTTTGACAGCGAGAATATCGGTGACCTGGGATCCTCATCGTCCAATCTTTCAAGTCGTGTTGCATTCGTGTGAGGTGAGGTTGGACCAATAGAACTGTAGAGTGACTGGTAGCTGTCAGAAGCAGGACGCACAGGCCTCGCCATGGCACTGGTTTCAACCTGCAACACAAGGCCAAGGTGAACCTTTGAAATGCTTGCCATGCAGAAATGTACAAGTCAAACATAAAAAAGGTAAAATAACCATGACAATGAACTTTAATTTCAACTTCAACCTACAGCTTTACTGTGTTGTTCACATCCAGCTAGCAATGCTATTAGCTGTCCTAAATTGGCTGTATTTGGGCTTCAAGGCAGCCGTTGTTACCTTATATGTAATGCATATAGGGCCCTCCTGTTGCCACCCATACAGGCTACCTATCACACCACATATGTAAGCCACGACAGAGAACAGCCTCCTGCTCCTGTCTGGGTTTGTTTCCTTCCATAACTGCAGAATTGAATGGCTATGCTAACAGCCACGGAGTGTTAAGCTGTTAACTGTCTCAGAGTAAGAAGCTCTTGTTTATTCTATGCTATATGTTCAAACCTTCTATATGCACCCTTTCATGGACTGGCTACAGCTATCCAGGGTGTCTGTTGTGTGCAGTGCTAAGTAGCCAGGACAGGCTCCTTCAACCCCCATCTAGGCCAGAAAATGGATCTTTCCAAACTACCATTTTAATCTTTGTTATTGGCGCGCCTCCTAGACCACCACCCGTCCACACAATAGCATGCATTCCAAGATTAGCCTAATAAGATTACGGAATCCAGATTATATGATCATTGAGATAAAATGGAGATTTATCGAAGTAGATGCCGAGAGTGATTATCGTCTTGCAGACAAAGAACAGCCGCTTTGTCTCCTTCAGGAAGTTACAACTTTTCAACCTTCTCTTTCCATCACATGGACATAAAATCCTATGTATTGTTTTTTTGATCGTTTGAATGAGCCTTACACAAGACACTGTCCAACATGACCTTGTGTGATCAACAAGCACCATATGAACATTATAGTCAAATATGTGTCAATTTACAGATTGAGGCCAAGAGTTTCTTTAGCATTGACGTTAGGCATGGATGTACAGACTGAATTAAGGACTTACCTCAAAAAGCACCACCTTTGTCCTTTCTTGCCCCTTGCCCTGGCATACAGAAGGAACAGCCACTTGACATATTTTCTTTCCTGGACTCCTAACTCAATATTTAATTTGGAATCACATTAAAATCCTACCAAGCACACCCACACTTTAGACTGTACTCTTTGGAGCACAATAGAATAACTGAACATTTCCCCTTTTTCTATTGTGGAATTTAAACATTGTGGGAGGTGCGTGAGTGTGAGGAAGATCCGAGGATTACCGTTAATCCCATTTGCCATCGTCCAATCTCTAGACAGTCGCAGAGTGTGTGTGTGCGTGTGTGTATGTGTGTGTGTGTGTGGGCATGATTAGTGCAGCAGGAGGATGAGAGGCTAATGAGCATTGTGATTCTCAATAAAGATGGGTCAACAGTCAGAAAGGCCATCAGGTTCCCTTAACCCTGTGAAGTCCAATGGGGAGAATTTTCTGTAGAAAAGTAAGGAATGGGTTGTGTTTCACCACTAACACTGATTGTGTACGGTCACACGATTCACAAATATCCTCCCAAATTATCCATGTGTATTTTGGGTCATCTAGTACCAATGAACCAGCCTCTAGCAGTTTGCAACCATCTATGATGATTTCTTCAACGTCATGTTTATCTGAATGTCTGCTACAAGTGAATGTTCATTTGTTTGTACAAAAATAATGAAAAGAGGACAAGTACATCATATGAGTTTAATTTAAGAACTGATATCTAGATATTTTCCATGTTTTCTTGAAGATAACACTTACGTTCTTACATCAATTGTTATGACATTGTACTGACAAAAAAATAGATTTTAGACATTCAATGATTTATTTTCTGACTGTTGATACACATGATACACACAGGAGCTACTACTTGATTAATTGATTGATAGACATAATATCTGACATGATGTCTCTTCACTGCTCTCTCTGGGAGAAATGACAACTGGTAAAAGCAAATGTGGTTCTTGAGTAAAAGGTTACAGATGATGATTTTACATTAGCAGCTGACATCTAGTCTTTGAATAATTTGGATACCTCAAAGACAAAGTCCTACCTCACAGACATCAACGTGGAGCTGGTGATATCCACTGCTGTAGAGAATTCAAAGCTCCTGCATAGAACTGTGAGAAGCCAACAGCTGCGTTGCACTATCTTGGCCCTCTGGAGTCACTCACACTAAACAAACCACGTTGAAACAACTGCAGGGAAATCAGAAGAAGGTGTAGTTCCAACTGACAACTGATCACAAAAAACTTTCAACTCTGAAGGACAGTCTTGTTTAGAAGGTATGAGATGTTGCTGTTAGCTGTTGGACTTGCTGCTGGTTTATTACTGGTGGTGCTTCTGGGTCTTCTGTTGTGTGCTTTGAGAAAGAGGAAAGCACGGAGACGATATCAGGAGTTGTTGCCTACGGTGAATTCAGGAACAGATCGTCCAACTTCGGTCATCATGGTTTCTCAGGGAACTTGGACAAAGTAAGTAGTGCAAGCAAAACTACCTCTGATGTTTATGGAATCCCTCAACGTAGCTTACTGCTAGCTCAGTCAGTGCAGATGGATATGAGGGTTCAAAATGTTTTCCTGAAGTAAAAATGATTTCTTCCAAATTGAATAACACTGGCTAACATTATTGGTTTGTTATTTTAATATAATACCATTGAATATAACATTTCTTTCATTTGATTTATACTTTTTAATGTAGCATAGAAGCAAGGGCGTTTTTAAGAATGATATATTAAGTTTTTTTTTTCAATGAGAATTTAGCATTGCTATGTCAAGTCCTACGTTTTCTGGAACTTGTGTTTGGCAAAAATTGTATTGTAGTGTATGAAATGTATATTTAAAATGAAATTGTCATCATTCAATCATTTGTTTTCTAAGTATCTAGGACAGGCTGGATTACAGGTAGCCAGCACTGAGACATGGAAAACTCAACACATGGTCTTCAGTCTTTTTTGTGACCCAGTGGAAATATTGTAAAATACTTATGTTTCTTAGGTACACTTTGCATTGTTGTATCAATTCTAAATGGTCAACAATTAAGTTATAAAATGGCTACCTTGTTGGCTTAGCATTGTTGTTCTGTCTGTGGAAGTCCCAGTGAAATCAAGTTTACATTACCACCACGGTTGGTTCCTCGAAACCACGAAGACCTACGGTCGTCCAAGGCCAAACAGAAACAAGAGGTGGGGGAGGAGATGAAGATGCCATCAAGAGACATACTTGCTCAACGGGGGTCACTTTCGGTCGGAAGTAAGAAGTCGTCCCTGTTGGTCATCCAGAGCCAAAATGATTACTGTCTATGTTTTCTCGTTGCCACCAGATTGGTACCCAATTGGAACAGTCCTAGCTGGTCTCTACTCTGGGCAACCTGTAAGCGAGGTGGTAGCGCCCCCACCTGGTATGGCCACGCGCCTCTGCTTCTCAGTAGAGTACCGACACAACAGTGAGCAGCTCATGGTCTCCTTGCTACGCCTGGGCAACCTTCCTCCACGTTTCCACGGCAACGTGACTCTAGTAGAACTGCGACTTCTACCGGACGACCGCCGTCCTCGCCAAGCTAAAGCCCGTGGAACTGGACCGGACCCGGAGTTCAACGACTGCTTTGTGTTTCAGGTGAAGATTTTGTGTTGTTTGTGGGACTCTCCCTTTTGAAAATACAATCTCAATATAAGATAATTGACGAGTATTCAAAAATGAGGTTTATCATTTACATACCAAATTACTCTTGACCAATTTGTAACTGCTTTCATTTGTTTTCAAACTAAAATGTCTCCAAACATCAGCTCGAAACAATGGTGAAGTGTATCCTCACATCCTCAGTAATCGCTGGAATCTCCCCAGAGTTATAGTTCCTGTAGCTGCGGAGAGTGTCATGACTGCTGCCATCTAGTGGCCGGATTTGAAATATTAAAAAAAACGCTGTGAATATCCACATGTTAATTGTAAATAAAAAAATCATTTTATTTTACATAGATTTAATTAAAAATTGTTCATTTTTAATTAAATCTATGTAAACATAACAGAACAATGATACAGATATTTTAGTTGTATCATGGTTTTGTTAAAAAAAAAAAAATATATATAATAATATAATATAATGTAATATAATAATCTTACAGCCAAATATATATATTTTTTTTTTTAATGAAAAGAAAAAACAGATAAAAATTGATACAATGCTGTTGAATATCGCTATAGTATTTTGAAAAGGAACGTTGCGATATTACAATCTATTGATATGTTCTCACAACCCTACTGTTAAGCTTCTACAAGTTTAGTTGAAGGTAAAAATGTATGCATTATTAAGTAAGTAAGTAAGTAATATTTATTTATATAGCGCTTTTCCAGACCAGGGTCACAAAGCGCTTAAACAATCAAAACAATACTCAAAAAAGTATATACTTTAAAGATCTAGATAATACTGAGAACAACACAGGAGTTCCAGAAAATCAAGGAAAACCTAAAGTGAATTAACTTCGATTTTGAGATTTTTATAAATGAAGTAATGTGTCTGATCAGGAAGTGTTTTATTTGATTTTCAATAACTATGTTGCTGTTTTGAGTAATATGTCTTAACTCCAAAATCTCAATGTATTTAATTTGTTTACAGTTTTCTAACGTTAACATGCAGAATTTCAATCTTATTTGATGCTGTATGTATGTTTACATCTGTATTTCTTGTTGGTATTTTGACTTAAAGGTTTCGGGCATCAGTGTTTCTCGCAGCACCCTCAGTGTCTGTGTTCTGAGCGTTACACAAGATTGCAAACGCCAAGCAGTGGGCCGAGTTCTGTTTGCTTTAGAAGGGGAGCTGGGTCAGGCTGGAAGAGTTCTCTGGAGAGACCTGGAACCAGAGGACCACACGCAGGTATACAGACATGCATTTCAAGATTAAAGTAACATCGGCCTCTGAATGCTTGTTTATTTAAAAGTTAATATTTTCAAATAAAAAAGTGATTAAAAATGTCATTACTGGAGTAAAACAGACGACCTGACCGAGTTAACCCCTTCCTTATTAGATCTCTCTTCTACACTCAGCATTCAGAGTTAGGTGATGTCCTGGTGTCACTAAGCTACAGTCCGTCTCTACAGCGCCTCTCAGTGGTGGCCCTGAGAGCTCGGGGCCTGCAGCTCCTCACTGACAAAGGTGGGATCATTCATGTGTGTCTTTCAAAAACAAAATCAACCAGATTTTTTTTTTTTTCAGGTGTGTGTGTCCAAGTAAGTCTGCGAATAAACACTCAAGTGGTGAAGGTGAAGTGCAGCGGTGCGGTCAAAGCGGACGCTGGCCCACACTTCAACCACAGGATGGTGTTCAAGCTGCGAGCACAACACCTGGACGAGGCCTGTCTGCGGTTTGAGCTGCAGCAGGTGAATGATGTCCACACAGGTGAGAGCGACACCAGCGATGACACAAGCAGTTCTAGATGAGCTTATCTTACGTGTTCTGTGTCTCAGATCAGGCCGTGCTTCTGGGAGGTTTGGTTTTAGGTCCTTTCATGTATGCGAGAGGTTTGCAGCTGCAGCATTGGATGGACATGGTCAACTCTCCGCAGGAGCCGGTCAAAATGTGGCATGGACTCAGCAGAGCCGATTAATAGAGCGACAGAGAACGATCACTCGTGAACTAATGTATTACTAATGTAATATGTTTATTTGTAGCATCACTGCTTTGTTTTGAATACATTTCTTCTTTCTACTATTAAACTTTCCAAGTGAAAAAATGAGCTCCACCACTGATATTTTCACTGCTTATGAATGTGTATTTCTGACCAAAGGTCAAGGTGTTGACCTTTAAAATTGATCTTGGACCTCTATTGTATCAGCAGTATGTGTCCATTTGTACAAAACTCTTTTTTCATTAAATATTTACATTAGCAAATGTAATTAAGCCAGCCCACTGAAAACATGTTTTTCTGGATATTAAATCTTGTTTTCCATAACCACACCCACACTGCTGTGATTGGTCGGGCATCAAGGTTTGTTTTTCACTCTGCGTCATCAATCCTACAAGGCTCCGCCTCCAAGAGATTCTTTGTATACTCGAGGCGTGATTACAGCTGGCTGCAGGAAGAGTGAAGACTAGTATTAGGTCATAATGGACTCCGGTCTTGTAACCTCTTGCTCGTCGAGATTTCAGCGGGGGCAGTATATTTGTATCTTAAAGTAAAAACTTCAAAACATGGTCATGATGAGGGACTTACTGCATCTTGGAGAGAAAGACTTGAAACCTGATAGTAAGTCAGGAAAGTTGGATTTTCAAAATGATTTACCCCTTAATGTAATACATGACACGTTTATGTCTATTTATCCATAAGGTCTGTGGATCAGAATCTACTTATGGTTCCTCGCACACGGTTCAGGACCAGAGGAGAGAAATCCTTTCAGGCTGTTGCTCCTAAGCTTCGGAATGATCTTCCTCTCCCTCTGCGTTTGATGATCTACTGACTCCTTCAAGAAATATCTTCAGACTTTCTTATTCGTGCAGGCTTTCCCCTGATCTTCTGGAACACCTGTGTTTTTCTCGTTGTTATCTTGATATTTTTAGTATGGATTTTTGGAGTATGTTTTGGAGTGTTTAAGCGCTTTGTGACCCTGATCTATAAATATAAATGACTTACTTACTTATATTCAACTGCAGCTACATTCTCCCACAAGTAGTCATAGCAGGTATTATACATCTGCATCGAGCGCTTAAAGAATAGATGAATCCATTATTTTGACAATTAGTAATGCATTTGAGAGCCAGCAGGGGGCGCCATCCCAGATGGTTACCCATCTTTGCTCCATTTTGAGAGCGTCGAGCAAGTCTCCGCGTTGCTCCAGCTGCGCATGCGTGTTTCCACTAGTCCAGTGAAAACCATGAAGATAAATGAGAACACATTATTAGAAGGCCACCAAGTTCTTCTCGTGCCCTACAACGCAGAGCATGTGCCCAGGTGAGTTCACACGCTCGACGCGTCTTTCGATCGCACGTGCGCCGGAGGAAAAGGCGTTTAATCGCGTCATCACTTTACCGTGTTGTAACCTGCTGTTCTCGTTGTGCCCCGCGTTGTGTCTGCCAGGTATCACGAATGGATGAAGTCACCGGAGCTGCAGCAGCTGACTGCATCAGAGCCACTGACTCTGGAGCAGGAGTACGACATGCAGAGGAGCTGGAGGGAAGATGATGACAGTGAGATCCATGACGTCATAAAACACGGTTCCTCGTGTCTTGAGTTACACTGGCTATCGATGATTATCAAATATGTTTTTCCCGTTCCCCAGGTCACGGCCGTTTTGCCTTTCAGCACCATGATAATATAACAATATTCCATTTATTTGTCATGATGTCTACATGCATGTCAGTGTAAATAACATGGCAGGGTTTTTAAACATTATCCATCCATCCATCCATCCATCCATTGTCATCCGCTTATCCGTCGCCGGGTCGCGGGGGCAGCAGCTTCAACAGGGAGCACCAAACGCCCTTCTCCCAATATCTGCCAGCTCTGACTGAGGGATCCCGAGACGCTCCCATGCCAGTGAAGAGATATAATCTCTTGACCTGGTCCTGGGTCAACCCCTTGGTCTCCTCCCAGCTGGACGCTCGTGGGACACCTCCTCAAGAGATGCCCGAACCACCTCATGACTCTTGTATCCGAGATCTCGTTCTCTCATTCATGACCCAAAGCTCATGACCGTAGGTGAGGGTGGGGAAAAAAAAGATTGATCGGTAAATAGAGAGCTTTGCCTTTTGGCTCAGCTCTCTCTTACACAACATTGCAGTAGAGCGAATGCAATACGGCCCCTGCTGCAACAATTCCCGACCAATCTCCAATTCCCTAACACCCTCACGTGAGAACAAGACCCCAAGATACTTAAACTTCTCCACTTGAGGCAAGGGCTCAATCCCAACCTTGAGAAAACAGTCCATCGTTCTCCTGCTGAGAACCATGGCCTCAATTAAACATTATATGTACATTTTAGAGGCAACTAGTCTTTGTATACATTATACAGTGTAGAGTTTCAAATATCCTCAAAACTTGTCACACAGAATGCATAGTGTTAAAGATAATCGTAGTAAAATAAAGGTGTTATCTCCTCCTCTAGAATGCACGTTTATCATCCTGGACAAGCAGCGATGGACAGACCCTGGGGTGGACAAGGAGCTGTGCATGATCGGAGATGTCAACATCTTCCTGACCGACCCTGCAGACACGTCCTTGGCTGAGCTAGAGGTCATGGTAGCAGGTACATTTATTTTAACAATGGCAACAAATCTTTCTCTTTCTAAATTTTCTATAAGTTTTGATTTTGTTTTCATCAGAGTCCAGTTACAGAGGAAAAGGAATTGGAAAGGAAGTCACACAAATGATGATGCACTATGGTATGTTGTTGATTTTTTTCATTTGGACATGTACAGTACAATTATGTTCTTAAAGAACATATTTAGCTTCTACCTGAAATACTGAATACATTTAAATGCTTTGGTGCTCACTATTAGTACTGAAATCTTCTTAACAAATATCATAATAAGATGCTTCTGGCTACAACTTTATGCCAGATGATTGGCAACAATGTTTAATTTGGTGACCTATAAAGATAAACTATAAGATCCTCCAGATCCTGGAGAAACAATGTTATACTTGTTTTATTATCTATTACTCATTCAGTTCTAAATATAGTGGTCAAAAATCTTTATTTAATTAGGTTCTAATTTCCAACTTCAAAATAAACCTTTTTAAAATACAATGCTTTTGTATTATATTTACACATGTTACTTATTGTAAATTGTTATTATTTAAAAAGAAAAGAAACATAATTTAAAATCCAATAATATACTTTTACTCTATTATAATACAAACATAAACATTTTGATGTTTTTAAATCTCAGTTTTTACCAACTTCTTAAGGTTTTGTTTGACAGCCCCTCAGAATAGTCACTTTATATTATGTGGTCCATTAACTAAATGAATTACCAACATCTGGCTTGGCTGAGAAGAACGTACTCATGGACATTATATCTACTGTGTTTTTCTCAACAGGGGTGGCAAAACTTGGAATCAAAAAGTTCGAAGTCAAAATCGGCTTGGACAACAAAGCGAGCATCGCCTTGTTCAAGAAACTGAACTTCAGGCAGGTAAGAGTATAGAGGGATATATCTGAGGATTGTGCAATTGTAAAAGAACGGAGACAATTCACTGACCGCTGTCTTCGTCCCGCAGGTGACGTTGTGCAAAGTGTTCAAAGAGGTGACTTTGGAGTTGACAGTCAGCGATTCTGTTCAGACAAGCTTGTTAAACAACATGAGCTACATGAAGGAGAGAGACTACAAAGACGCCTGCAGCTACAGACAGGAAGTGACAGCACAGTGATGGGAAACTCTTCCTCTAGGCTTCAGTGCATGATTCTGGCTTTTTTCAAATATATATCTACTTGTCTAAGTACAGCAACGCTTTTCAAAAGACGACCTCTGAACATTTAATTCTCAAAAATCTAATGTCTGTTTATTTCAATTAGAAGTAAAGTAGTACAAATGTAGTCCTGATGTTGATCAGAGGCAGCTGGGTCAAATACTTGTATGGAGTCCCAGGAGGGCCAAAATCCTGACAGTGCATTTGTTTCAACTGTAAGAAAATGGATTCTGTGACCTATTTTCTGTAATTATATTTGACATACGTTCAATAAATCCCATTTCAACCGTCACACTAAAGGGGTGAAGCCAGTGTGTAAATACATGACTTTACAACCTGTAGCGCAAAGCTCTATATTCATGTTGACAATATATGATCTTAAATTATAACAGAAAAGAAATTGAATTCAATTTGGGAATCTTAAACAAGAAATTTAGATTTCAGCCGTCACACTAAAGAGGTTGGATGGATAAAACCATGTGTTCACGGAGCATTAAGATATTATTTAAACGATTTATCGCCACTTCAAACATCTTTCGTTGCACTGATTCAGTTGCACAGAGAAAGTTTCGCAGTAATTAATTACAAAATTCAATTTTATTTATTCTTTGTTAAAGGCCAGAAATTAAATATGTACAGTAGATGGTGACTCGTAGTGACTATACCTTTGTGTTTAGACTTTTATAAACATCCAGACAAAATGATTCATTGCACAAACATCAGTATTTAATCACATTACTGTATTACTTGACATTGTTGTTATTTTGTTCTTAATTCTTTGATTTCAAATGTACTGGTTTTGTAACTTATTTAACCAACTGCCAGAGAAATAAAATACACTGAAAACAGCTGTTCAATGCCGTGGAGTAAACATCTGATTACACTTAAGTTACCACACTCGAATTAAGAGGAGGGAAAGAAAAGTTTGCCAGATGGAATAAACTTAAGACGTTGAAGAACGGATCAAGGAAGAGCGCATCAACATTTACTCCAGCCAGTCTGCTGGTGGTCACAAGTAAAAACGGGAGTACAAGACAATTCCATAGGAATGATTCCAACATCCATCCTCCGACACCACCAGACTGAAAAAATAATTTCTTTTTAAACCCGGTGGTCACAGACCGGTCACTACTTGACTCGCTTTAGTTCTTAGACACTTGTGTGGACTCTAGAAACTCCTTCGCCGCCGCCGACATGTTCTGAATGAGCTGTCGAACCACCACCTCCTGGTTTCTGGTCCACGAGAAGAGATCATCCACAGCAGCGTTCACTGGCACGCATGTTGCTGCCCTCTGGAGGTCGGTGAAGCGGCAGGCGACGGCTGTCGCGACTAGTCCCGGCAGAAGCAGCATGAACAGTTTGAACATCACACTCAGGAGAGAACGTTGAGGTTTGGATGCTTGTTTCTCAGTAGCTTTCTTCTCCGCTGAAAGAAAAATGAAGGAAATGTTTGCATTTAAAGCTCATTAGAACATAGATGAGCAGATATACACACCATATTCCATTCAGTCTGCAACTTCTATCCATCTCCGGAATCAATGTTGACATCTTCGACGTTTTTTGTGAACTTTAAAACTATTAAGGAATGGGTGTTTGAGGATCTTTTGGGTCTCCTCTGTTCTGAGTTTCACATATTAATTATATTTTATAGCTGAATTTATTATCTTATTTTATCTTTGCCATTTTATTTTATTAGTTCATTTAATTAGTATTTTGTCTAATGATATATTAATGTTTATTCTTGAAATAGGAATATATAGTTATAAAGTATATATCCATAGGTAAATAACTTTTTTATAAAACAAATCTCTGCCCAAAAAATATAATCTGATCAAAGAAGGTTCTCCCATATATTTTTAAATAGTTACCCATATCAGTATTTGTGTTGATAAATGGAGAACAACTACACAAAAACTCACCTGTTGCTTGTCCGTTCTTTTTCTTCTTCTCCTCCGTCTTCTTCTGTTGTTGCTCTTGTGCAGCTTGTGTAGCCATCTGGGCCATGTACTCCTGCCTCCTCTTTTCCTTCTCCTCCGCCTTCTCTCGTTTACGGGCCTCCTTTCGCTTGGCCTCCTTTTCCTTCTGCTTCACCTCCTTCTTTCTCTCCAGCTCTTCATGAGAGAAGAATTAAGAAAATATGACTTCACTTCGCACCGTTGAGGAGGGAAATGACGGGTTTACCTTTCTGTCTCAAGAGTTGTTTCTCTCGCGCATGGTCCACCTCTTCCTGAATTTCTCGCATGTGTTCCAAAACCTGAGGAAAAGTCCATTTTGTTAAAAAAAAAAAAAAACATTAAAAAAAAAAGAATCAGCAAACCCACCTTGTTAGCACAGAGTTTGCACTGTTTCTCGTCCAGACAATCTCCGGCCGCCTTGGCTAGATCCACCTCCAGAGGGTTGTCCTTCAGATCCAACCATTTTAAACTCTGACAAACGAACGTCAACACATTGGTTAAGAAATAAACTCAGGAGCTTTAATTATTGAATGTCTCATCTCTACTGTGTCATCACTTCATTTGTTCCATCGTTTTTGTCATTTTAAAATGTGTATTGGATTCCAGGTGATGACCCTAGTACTACTACTACTACAACACATACACCGGGTTTTAAGATCAAATCCTTTTGAGTAAATGTCCGACTCACCCTCAGCTGAGAGAAGCTGACGGGCAGCACGCTCAGCTTGTTGTTGTACAGGTCCAGGTGTTGGAGGTTGACCAGGTTCCCAAGGTCATCTGGCAAACAGGTCAGTTGATTTTTACTGAGGTCCACCTTCGTCAAGTGTGTCAAGTTGCAGAACTCGGGCTGAAAACGTAAATAAATAAAGATGACACTTCAAAGAAATTAAACTTGTTCGATTGTGAGTTTAATAAGAAAGAAGGTGGCGTTGCAAGTCATCAGGATTAATTGACATTTGACACATACTCCAACTTTTGCCCGACTAAATAATTGATCATTCGCCATAGATCAGTTCCTCCAGGTCTAAAGGTACTCCTCTCCTCTTTGAAGTTTGAATATGACAACGAGCAACTTAAGTCTACTTTTTAGACTTTGTGAATCTCAGTTCAAATGTTACTTTAACATCCAAACAATATCCACCAAAAAAAATAAAATCAGTGCACAGATACCAGAATAAATGTTAAATATATATAATGTGTGTGAGGGGAACAGATACACAGATTTTTATTTAACAAAAACATTGAGAGAAAAAAAACATGTTTACCATATGCAATAATTTCATATTTGTATATGGTTTTACTCACAGGAATGGAGGTGATGTTGTTACACGACAGGTCGACCACTGAGATTTTAGGGTAGAGAGCCTGAAGGGAAACCAAAGATGATTCCATTTAAAGAACAGATCCGTTTAAAATGAGCCAAAAGATTTGCGGCGCAGAAACTCACCAGCTCTTTGACCGGCACTTCGGTCAGGTTGCACAGACTCAGGTCCACTTCATTTCCGTCTATTTTATCCTTTAGATGCAACACTTTCCCACTTTTGCTCATTTTGGAAATCTTTAGCTAAAATGAATGAGAAGTCAGTGATTCACACGATTTAATCCTGGAGTTGAATAACTCACCTGTTGTGTAAGAGCGAGTAAGTTTGTTGAAAGTCAAAATTGTTGCGCTGGATTGTGGAAAACGAAATAAGCCCAGAAACGCAGTCAAACGACAGTTTGGATTGTCAAAAGTGTCTCAATGAAAATCCACGTCACTGATCGAGACTGAGAGAGGCAGCAGCGCCACCATCAGTTCCGGCGGGGAAGGTCTCACTACGTACGTAGATAGTTTGAGGCTGCAGGGCCTTTACAGTCGTTTTAGATATTTCTGTGTAACTGATAAAACCAATGTTTGTGTATGTTTCCGAAATATAATGCACATTTCATCATATTTGATCAAATAGAAAACAAACAAAAAAATATACCAAAATGAGTTTTCCCTTCATTCCTACTCATTTATATTAAAGTTATATTCACATGTCTGTTTTTCTGTAATACAACAGTGTAAGTTTGTCATTTTCCTTTCTGTAAAGTAACAATTTCAGTTCTAAGCTCATCTTGTCTGAGGCTAGACAGGGTCAGGTTTTCAACCCCCAGTATTTCATCGCTGATTATTTGACTCAAAACTGGGACTGTCTGCTGTACCAGTACTTAGAATTAAATGTTGTCCGACTAATGTAAAACCTTCAGAATAAATGAAGTTCCCTGAAAAAAAAGGGGAAACCGTTTCCTGCTGGTTGACATCAAGTTTTTTTTTTTTAATAAATGCTTTTACTGGAATTTCACCATACAACAATATTGTTTTTCATGCAAATGGTCTCAGAAAAGCAAAGTTGATTTCCTGAGATTTCACGTGTCATTCAAGGCATGCAGTATTTTTCTTAATCCGATCAACATAAAATATAATGTAGTTTCATTGCCATTGTACGAACATCAAGAGTAAGAAAACACATGCAGCTATTAAATAAAAAAGGAAGAAAACCCTGTTGATGGTGACCGCCATTCTCGTCCAGTAGCCAGGCTTGTCATCATCGTTCTTGCTGTTGATGATTTGAATCAAAGCTTTAATTGACTGGTTCAATTCACCAGAGAGTCGCTCAGAGCCCTGGCGAACTCCTGTGTGGCTGTCACAGTCCTGTGAAAGGTAATCTCTGTGACTCAATCCATCTCTTTTTTCCAACCAATATTTTGTTTTCATGCATAGTGCAACTGACCTTAAATAGATCAGAGGAAGGTTGATCAGGGGACATGGTGCCAAAACTGGACCATTTTCTTCCTGTAAACAAGTTTGTTTTATCATTAAAAAAAAAAAAGGTAAGAAACTAGCAAGTATTACCTTCTTGGTAGCTGCTCTGTTGATTCAGACTTCCAACTCGTTCTTTTTCAGTGACCTGCTTTAAGGGTTCGGAGTCTTTCTGGATCAGGTACATGACCACTATGGTCTCCAGGAGACTGAGCAACATCAGTGAAAACATCCCAATACAATAAACCGCTGAGAAAAAGTTTAAAAAATGTATATCATTTTGAATGAAAACATGGTGGATTAGAAGCGGTCACGAATGTGGCTAATGTGGCTTGTGTTAACAGGAAACAGGGTACCTATCAGAGGAACATTGTTGGATGATGAGGGCAGGATTTCGTTGAGGATTAGTTGCATCACGGTGATGGCAAGAAGCACAGTGATCTTGAAGCCCAACTTTTCCCCGCCTGTGTCCGAGATCAGAAAAGACGACAAGTCCAGGCACAAGAAGAAGAGAACTGGCAGCAGGAAGTTCACAGTGTAGAGAAGGGACCTCCTTCTCATATTGATCTGTAGGACGATCACATGTTTCTTTTAGTTATTAATGTGGGGGATATTGCAGTACAATCCATCAATATAAATACTTACAGTAAAGACAATAAAGTCCTGATTATAACCAAATGTTCTGTCTGTTCGATTGACAACAGTCATGTCTATAAACAGCCACTCATATTGGGTGCGCATCATGTCCCGTGTCCAGTTCGTGGCCAACTGAGAACCCAGAACATGGTGAAGTTCAACTTCCTCACCTGAAAAAAAACCCAGTGACCTTCAGTGTTTAGTGAGGGTTAATCCTGCACCAAACAAATTTTGGGAGTTGCTCACTGGCATGGACAATAGACTTGAACGTGAGTTCACAGCTCTGGACATCAAACGGGAATTTATAAATATGCATCCTGCAGGTGCTGGTCAGAACCTGGTTGTTCTGCTCCTGTACCAGGCCATCGTTGTAGATCGTGAGAAGAGGACTTGGAGGAGCCTTGTCTTTCTCTATCCTGTGGAGATACTCAGAAACAAAGTTAAACGTATTTAATTCAAATGTATACACTTACATGTATATTATATCCTTAAATATAGACTACAAGTTGAGCAAATGTCTTCTGTGGAACCTAAATAAAATCTAAAACTCAAATCAAATAAACCAGACGAGTTGTGTCTTTTTTTTTGGCACAAACATTTGTACCTACATTTCATCAATGGTGATATCTGGTTTCCACAAAATGTCGGTGGGGATAGCGACACTTTGAATGCCACAAAACTTTGTCTCATTCCAGAAAATGAATTCATTTTTCCAGGTCTACAAGGAAAGAATATGCGATTAAGTATAAAAATAATAAAGTGTAGCATCACACACTGTCTCTGGCATTCAGAACATGAAACTATCTGAGATCCAAACTCACCGTGAACATCCAAACATATGAAATGAATGACTGGTCAATCTCTCTCTGTAAACACAGGTATACATTAATGGACAGAAGTCGCTTGAATACATTTTCCCACTGAGCTTGAAAGCTTCTGTCCATTATTCATGGTCATACATTAACAGTCATTATGGACATAAGATTGTAACACTGAAATATTCATTATGTGCTAGTAAACACACAACTGCACCACAAATGGACAACAAATTTAAGTATGTCAGGTCACTTAGTCAACCCTTCAGAAGAGCAAGTAAAAATCACAAGATCATCAGCAGAGTAGATGAGAGTTAGGGACTTGGCTAAAGCCTTTGTAACGTCTCCAGAAGTGTTGTTATTTTATGACCACGAAGAAAGGTCAAAGAATCTTTCAAAACATAATAATATGAGGCTGAGTGGGGAGTTCAGGAAGTAAGTCCTTTTGCTAACATGTGAGTAAACTGAATCATGGAGTTAGAAGTCCAAGGGGACAATGAAGCGAAGCTGATGGAGATGAACAACCAACAAGGGTGTATTAACACACAGGAAGGAGGTTCATTGTCAGGGACAGAAGATGAGGTCAGGGCAGGTGGGCAGGAACAGGATAGAGGGTCTGTGCAGTGAGGGCTTATGACAGAAACAGATGGGTTCTGGAAGGGCAAGTCGATAATTGAATAGCATACACATGTCACTGAAGCCAACAGAAACATGTGGTCTGAAGAGTGACCGTTCCAATGATGTGATCGTCATCAAGGGTACAGATAATGGAACCTGTTAAAGCCCAGAACTGGATCTGGGATATTGGTATTTACCACTAAGAGTCATGGTGGCTTCTATTTTTGAAGGGCGGTGTCAGAAACAGTTCTTCACAGGACTTTTCAAATTATTCCCCATCAGGGATGTTATCTTAAAAATATCTTGTGTTTTTTATAGAGTCAGCCAAGCTGGAAGAAAGGTGTCACGCAATGGTTTGAAACTCAATGAAGTTTTTTAAAAGGTGTGGCAATTGGACTCACCACATCAAGAATGGCATAAAGTATAACCTCCAGATAGACCTTTGTAGGCGTTTTGTAGTCTTTCACTGGTCGGGTCATGGTGAACAGGTCGTTGCTTTTGGTGAGTTTCAGATGGTTCAAAACATCCTGATAAGTGCAGGTTTCCTCAGTGGTACCAGACACTAGATCGAGAAACACACAAAAGAATAGTGTTCAAGTCAAGGCTTCACTGATAGAATGGTGTCATTGTTTCTTCTGATGAAGTGCAATTTTTTTTTTTAACCAACTTGGTTCAACGTGATGTCATCATTGTCGTCATCGTGTTTTATAGTCATTGTTCCACCAGGATCCTTTTCCAGTCAACTTCCTATTGAACACTTCCGTTCAATTAAAGCTCCTTTGACTTTGACCACATTTTAAAAGTGGAAGATGTGGGCAGACAGAAAAGATGCATTAAGGAATACAACTAATAGAGGTTTGATCGCTAAAGATCCATTAGCAGTGAACCACAACACGTTTAGCTCTAAATTCTTGAAGTGAAGTAGTTTTGCTTGATGTGAGTTCATTCTATGTTTAGGTACAATCTCTGGAATAACTCGTGCAGCAGTTGGATGAATTTTCTGTTTCCAGACTTCCTTTGATGAATGAAGGATGGATGAGGTAATGAATCAGATTGTGGATAATTAAATATATGTTATGATGGATTTGTAAATAACATAACTTTAACTTTGTTTTTGTACAATATTTCAATAAATAAATATGTTCAACAAATAATAATTATTGATTATTGATATCTTGACCTTGACTCTAGTATCAGTTCAATTCAGATTAATTACTTTTTTCACTCATCACTGTTTTGAATCGGATGAATATTGTCAAAGGCATCAGTTTTTGGATGATAAAGAAGGTTGTCTAATTTTTAAGATTAAAATCTTGTAAATATAATTTTCATGGTATAAAACTACCTAAAACTCTACAATAACTAGTTTAATCTATACTATATAACACATGACCTGTTTACAGGAGACTTACCAGTCAGTGAAAGCAAAATGAAAATCCCAGCAAGTGACATCATCAAAATCTGCCCTTTTTCCAAAGATCCCAGCAAAGCACGAGTGTCTTGTCAGTTGTAGCTTCAGAGTAAACTGAGTCCATAGAGTCTAAAAGGACGACCTTATAAACTCAACACCACCAGACAAGTGAACGTGGTGGTTTAAGACTCCAGGGAGGAAGGAAGGAGAGTTCAAAAACCACTTAGCAGACATTAAAGGGAAACCAGTGCCATTTTCTCCCTACGTTAAACATCTTTGTGGGGAGTGATGTGAAAAAATAAAAGTTCTGGAAGCAGAAATATTTGTGAAATTAGTACAATAAACTATGGTATTCTTTATCCAGAAACACACCCAAATATCAAGATTGGTGTTGTTACAAATAACTCTGAAGGTTACGAAGCGAAGCGAGTTTGGGAAGATGTTTCACTTTAATCCAAGAAACACACCGCACGTTATCGGGCGTCTGGCGCCGTCTGGCAGTCCTGTGTGGTCGGCGCCACACCATCTTTCGGGAGTCTGGAGTCTGGCTCAATGGTCAATCCGATTGGTAGAGTGCTAGGTTTAGCTAGCGAATCAGTGCAGGATAATGAAAAGGAAGTGACTATTGTAAAAAAAAATGTTTTGAAAACTTCACACCAATATTATCATGTGAATGAAGCAGCTCATAGGGCACAGTGTAGACATGGTAATCTGGTCCTTTCACATGCATCCAGCGAACATTATCATAACATTGAACACATCTCATCACCTACTGCTCCATGAACTCATTCATTTACGTTAATGAATTGAATCGTTGTCCTATTCACATGTGAGTCACCGTCATCTCAACATTTGTACTTTATCACCGTGTCTGATTCATGGTCATTTTGTGGTAATAATGACACAGAAGGTCAATATTGTTGACATGACTTTAATGATCATTCTAGATCAGGGGTCGGGAACCTATGGCTCGCGAGCCAGGTGTGGCTCTTTTGATGATTGCATCTGGCTCGCAGAAAATAACATAAAACAAAACATAAAATATTATCACTTGTTTCAGGGGTGGGCAATACGTCGATCGCGATCGACCCGTCGAGTTTTATTCTCGTTAAACTTCATCTGAAATTTAATTAATCCACTTTTGTGATTCATATCAGACATGTTTAAAATTAACAAATATAAACTGTTAGTTTGAATTCATGTTTTCATTTGTTTTTGTTTTTTCATGATCACAGAAATGGAGAAATTTTAGTCTTGTGCTTCATTTCCCTATATCTTGCTCGACACATACGGAAAAGCCCTCCAAGCTGCCGTTCTGAGATCCAGACGTGTTTTCTGCGACGTCTTTCTTCCACAACAAGAAGACAAAAAGCTGACAATGCCAGTCGCTTAATTTTCGTGTCGTTATCCATGGTATTTATATTTTATCTTTCGTTCAACGGGTGAAAACACCGACCGTTCTCGACTATTCTCAGAGCAAATCCGGTTCTACGTCATTGGTGCTCCGCCCTCTAACGGCTTCGCTATTGGTTTACCCCGAGGCACCGCCTCGTCTCTGAGAAAGCTTAATGAACTCGCCACCCAGCAGGGGGCAGTCCACTTCCTATAAAGGGGGGAAGCACCCGCCGCACCTCCTTTTTCAACTCAGCGAGAAAGCTCCTGACAGTGGAATGTATGATGGCGAATGAATATTGAAGTGAACCATGTGTGCACGAAGACTCCCTGAAGAGGAGACACATGTCTGCTTTGTTTTGCCTAGAGGCCCAAATCAGACGTGATGATTATGTGGCCTTCCGAGCGCTTCCCACGGCTTTTGACAGTGACGGGAAGCGTTCGAGGCTTGTCGACCCACGCCGCCTCAGATCATGATTATGATCAACACAGGACTGCCATGTTGTTTAAGAAAACAACATGGCAGTCCTGTGCGCTGCACTCGACAAGCTCACGTTCCAACGTGTTGGGCCCTGATGAGTCGAGCTGAGTCGTCCATCGATCATGAACAGGTCGACTAGGAGGACGACTGGCTCGCTGCATGGAGTCGACCATGAGGTATGCGAGAGCGATCAGGTGAGTATCTCTTGCAGGCCACATGGCCCTCCTGCAGCGCACTCGACGGGTTCACTTGTGAGTGTGACGTATTCACAGGCGTCATTAGAGACTTTCGCCGCTAATGCTAAGCTAACATGCTCCGCCGTTCATAGATGGCGAGAGTTTCCTCTCAGAACACAGTTCGGAGGAGGTTTTAAACCCCTTCGTCCGGGTCATGCCGAGACTGTAATAACGGAGTCTGTCCACACGAATGAAGGGCAGACTCCAACCACATGTGTTTTGTTTACAGACGAGCAGAGGTCCGCAAGACCGGCTGAGTCAGCTGTGTTTACTTCCGCGTCGACCAGCGCTTGCCCGACAGAGCTTGACAGCTGAGGTGAGTGGAACTAGTCCAGACATGTCTATGTTGACCGGAGGTTGTTCCTTCCCCCACAGCGCTGTCTACAAGCACTGGCACCGTGGAGGACGTCACGTTTGGCGGCGGAGAAACGCCATGGAACTGACGCAACCTGGTGTTTTTACGCGCAAGTTTTCTCGCCGTCCTGAGACCAGGCGAGGGCGAGGACCTTTCGCCCCGTCTGGTCGATCAACTGGAGAGGTGCGTGGCGGTCGGATCTCACGAGTGACGAGCAGGTCTGGACCGCCAGCAGAGCTTGAGAATGTACGGGACCTGGTGAGTGATGCGGTGCTGACGCGCGCGCGACCTAAGAACTCACATCAGCTCCGGTTTAATTCTCCAGCACATTCCTCCACATCGCGGGTTTTGTCAGCTCCAGTGACACTAAGAAGTGCTCAGGGAGTTGGGAAGACTTCCGGGGGGGAAAGGGAACACGCACGACGCGCATCTGAGGTGTCTCACGCGCACTTGCGCGCTTCTCCCACAGAGCCGGATTTTATGTATGAGAGTGGGGGTTCTAGTGAATCCAACTCGAGTACATGCTCTGTGGATTCAAGAGATAGAGACGCGGCTTGTGTGATGCCCTTTCGTCTACGGCCCGCTCTTGGACGTTCGAGGGGGCGGGCCGGAGGACTACCCAAGGTTCGCCAGGGCTGCGGTTCTGACAGAACATTATTCGGCTTGGAGTCGCCTGGTTTTACTTCTGGGACCCACTTGGCTGGGGGGAGTAATCAGGCGGGGCTATGCGCTACAATTTGCCCGTCAACCCCCGCGTTTTCAGGGATTCTCTGGACGCGTATGGCGGAGCAGGAGAATTATCCTGTTTGAGAAACGAGGTGTCTGCTCTGCTGCAGAAGGAGGTCGTAGAACTGGTCCCTGCAGCCGAGATGATGACAGGGTTTTACTCCCGGTACTTCCTCGTGGCGAAGAAGACCGGGGGTTGGAGGCCCATTCTGGACCTCAGCTATTTGAACAAGTTCATAGCTACCCGCCCGTTTTGCATGTTGACGGTCAAGAAACTGCTATCAGGTGTAAGTCCAGGAGATTGGATGACATCTATCGACCTGACCGACGCGTACTTTCACATTCCGATAGTCAAGAGACATCGAAAGTACTTGCGTTTCGCCCTCGATGGTCGGGTGTTTTCAATACACTCGACTCCCGTTCGGCTACTCTCTGGCACCCAGGACCTTCACCAAGTGTGTGGAAGCGGCAGTGGAGCCTTTGAGAGTGAGTGGGGTAAGGATCTTGACCTATCTGGACGACTGGTTGATCCTTGCCAGGTCAGAGGCAGGAAGTTGCGCTCACACACAGAAGGTGTTGAGCCATATTGCCACCCTGGGGTTCACAGTGAACCTCAGCAAGAGCGCTCTGACTCCAGTTCAACAGTTAGTTTACCTGGGGGTACTGTTGAACTCGGAGGAGGGATACGCGCGCCTCCCGGCGTAGGCACTGTTATGTCCCTCCTGGGGCTCATGGCAGCAGCCCACACGGTAGTTCGGCTGGGCTTGCTGCACATGAGGGAGCTTCAGAGATGGTTTGGTCGTCTCAAGCTAGACCTCAAGCGGGAAAGAGGCGGAAAGCGCCTTCCCGCTCGGGTTTTGCAGGACATCCAGTTTTGGAACTCTCTAGCCAACCTCAGGCGGAGAGTTCCATTGGGTTGCGTCCTTCGTTACACTCAAGTGTTCACAGACGCTTCTCTGACAGGTTGGGGAGGCTCCTCGGGTCAGGCCTATGCCAGTGGGGTCTGGAGCAGTCCGGTGCTCAGACACATAAACTGGCTAGAGCTGAAGGCGATTCACAATGTCCTGCTTCACCTCTCTCCCCAACTGTCACGGTCCAACGTCCTAGTACTATCCGACAGCTCCAACGCCGTGGCGTACGTAAATCGCCAAGGTGGAGTCAGATCCCCAGCCCTTCTGAGTGTGGCAAAGAAGGCTTGGCTGTGGGCAGACTGTCACCTGCTTTCGCTCAGAGCTCAGCACGTACCGGGCGAGCTGAACGCAGTAGCGGACAGACTGTCGAGGGGGGCCGTCCAGGACGAATGGGGTCTGTCCGAGGCAGTGGCGAGCGAGATCTGGTCTCGGTTCGGTCACCCGGTTGCAGACCTCTTCGCCAGCAAGGAGAACTTCAAATGCCCTCTTTGGTTCTCCCTCAGGGCTTCGGATGCCCCCCACTAGGCGTGGACGCTTTAGCCCATTCGAGGTGGCCGGTCGGTCTACTGTTTGCCTTCCCTCCTCCGCGGCTCCTTTTCCCCTTGGTTCGGAGGGCGAGGCGGGGGGGGGGGGGGGGGGGGGCTGAGGTTAATGCTAGTAGCACCAGACTCCCCGGGGGCGCTCTGGTTCCCAGAGCTGGTGCGCATGGCGGTCGGGGCCCCGTGGGCCATCCCTTGGGGCCCCGCTGCCCTGTGTCAGGCAGGGGGGACTCTGACAGCGCCCCCGGTGCTGGGCCGGCCTCTCAAGGTGTGGCTCCTGCACGGGACGAGCTGATCGGGACTTTGGACCCGGACGTTCTCCACACGCTGGAGAACGCCCGGGCCCCGTCAACACGCAGGCTTATGCCTCAAAGTGGGGGATTTTCTCCCGCTGGTGTTCAGACAGGTCCTTCAACCCCAGCTCTTGTTGGTCTCCGCTATCCTGTCTTTCCTGCAACATTTGCTGGACAACTGGCGGACTGTGGCGACACTGAGAGTGTTCGCATCAGCCATAGCGACTTTCGACCGGTTTTGAGGGTGCTTCGGTTCGCGCCCACCCCCTGGTGGCACGTTTCTTGCGGGGTGCCTGCAGGCTTCGACCTCCTGCAAGGCCTTCCAGCCCTCAGTGGGATCTCCAGTTGGTACTGGACATTCTCACAGGCCCGACCTTCGAGCCTCTTGACCAAGTCCCACTGGATATCTTGTCTTCAAGGTATCGCTCCTTCTGGCACTAACAACCACGAAGAGAGCAAGTGAGCTTTGTGCCCTCTCCATTAGCCCTGAGTGTCTTTCCTTGGCGTCGAGGAGTCTTCGGTGTCTTTGCGTCCTAACACAGCGTTCCGCCCAAAGATTCTGAGTTCCTTGTTCCGGGCGACGACCTTCACGCTGCGGGCCTTTCATCCGCCGCTCCACTCGGACCCGGGTCAGGAACGTCTCCACCTGTTGTGTCCAGTGAGGGCGTTGGCCTTGTACTTGCGGCGGGTGGCCGTGTTTAGGCGCTCTGATGCCCTTTTTTGTCTGCCACGGTAGATGAAGACGGGGAGAGGCGATCTCCTCCCAGAGGTTCTCTCATTGGGTGAGATCGGCCATTATCCGGGCCTACCGAGCAGCGGGTGGATCCGCTCCTAGCGGTCTGAGGGCACATTCCACCCGTGGAGTGGCAGCCTCAGTGGCTCTTTTGCGGGGTGTGGCAGCAGAGGATATCTGCTCAGCTGCTTCTTGGGCGTCCACGTCTACCTTGCTAAGGCCTATCTCTTCGACGTGACGGCGGGATCAGTAGCTCATACGGTTTTGAGCGCTGCTGTGCCCCCCCTCGAGGCCTACGGCTCCAGTGGACTTGGATCCTGGGCCGGCGGGGCCCTAGCGATGCTGCTTCAGGAGCGGTGTCCAGCTGGGGGTACATTTATCCCGTCAGGCTTCGCCTTTTGGGTAAACCAATAGCGAAGCCGTTAGAGGGCGGAGCACCAATGACGTAGAACCCCTGAGTTATCTATCATAACCTCAGGTTCTACGAGTTGGTGCGAAGCCCTCTAACCTCGTCGCCCAGCGGCCGCCCTTCTCGCTGAGTTTTCAGTTGGAGAAAGTTCGGCGGGTGCTTCTCGCCTTTATAGGAAGTGGACTGCCCCCTGCTGGGTGGCGAGTTCATTAAGCTTTCTCAGAGACGAGGCGGTGCCTCGGGGTAAACCAATAGCGAAGCCGTTAGAGGGCTTTGCACCAACTCGTAGAACCTGAGGTTATGATAGATAACTCAGGGGTTTTCACTTCTCTGACGTCAACACGCTGCATCGTCACCCGCTGTCGCACCTTTTGCCGACAGGCTCTTTGGCGTGTACTAGGATTTTTTTTCGAAGGGACGGGGCCAGACTACGTCAGACCACACAGGACTGCCCGACGGCGTCAGACGAGTTTTCTAGAGAGAGGTTGAAACCAATATGTTGGAGTATCTCTCTATGTGAATAGTGAAGAAAAAGTTATTCCAAAGTTAGTTGCACAGTTTTATTTTATTTTAATCTGCCTGTCTTGTTTGACTGACCTTAGCTGATGAAGACATTACTCATCAAATCTCAGTAGACAGATGCATGAGAACTTACCAGGACAGTTGGTCATTTTGTTGCATCAAGTATCTGGCAACCATGGAAGACAAGTGAGCGTTTCTGGTCATAAAGTCCACCTTGAGATTTGGTAAGCCATTTATTTTTTTCACAGAGTCACACTGGGTATTTAGCCATGAATGTTGAAAATGTAGATACAATATCAGGGTGGGTTCAGCGGGCCTTTGTCTATGTTAAACACTGAAGTAGAGTCAGATAAACACAAACACCAAAAGTTCTATAATAATGTCAGTTGATTCTTGGTTTATTTAACATGCATGTTTCTCTTATAGCCAGATATCAAATCAACACAATATGATGAACAAATAAAGGACACCAAACAGTAAAAAGTTGTCTTATGTACTTCCTTTCATGTCCTGGATTCACGTGATTACAAGCGAAGAAAACAGAATTAGGGGTTGAAAATCTAATTTCATGGCAACATGATGATTGAATCAAGTTCCTGAGGATAATAGTCGTATAGACGATTGCACATCTCAGAATTGTTTCTAATCCATGATCCATTTGGTGAAGAGAATGATTAAAAACAAGCTAGCCAGCGTGATGTAGAAAATAACAAACCATTTATTAACTCTGAATGCAAGTCGTGTCCAGTAGCCACGTTTCTCTGTGTCCCTCCCATTGTTGAGCAGCAGAGTCAGTGTTCGCTCTATTCCCTTCAACTCCTTGGATATTTTTCCCAGGGCGCTGCTTTCATCCTGTTGAATGTGAAGGCGAGAATGTGTGTAAGTACAATCTGCTGACCTTACTATTATTTCTTTAAGGGTCACATGACCTCTCACCTTTATGGAGTAATGCAATGGTTCAGGTGCTATTTCTTCACCAGATGCATCATAAATACATCCTCCTTGAGTCCATGTTTCATGTGACTAACAGACTGAAAAGAAAACTTTTTTGTCAGTACAATGTCGATGTAAGAACTAAAGCGTTATCGTCAAGAAAACATGGGAAATGTCTAGAATTTAGTTCTTGAATTTAAATATTATTAACTATTTTCCTTCTTATCATTATATTTTAACAAACAAATGTACCTTCAGTTGTCTAAATCAACAATAAATTGAAGAAAACAAGGTCCTATTATCATTTTTTCATGACTGTAAATAAAGAGAAACTGGGCTTACCTCGTATACTGACTTCATTCTCAGTCAATCTCTGGTCCGACACAATGTCTTTCTGCATCAGGTACATGACTAGAATGGTCTCCAGGAGACTTATCATCATGAAGCCAAAGATGCCCATGCAGTACACGGCTGAGGAGGAGGCAGAGCAGGCAACATCACCAAACAACAAATCTGAGATAAAGAGTCGAGGTCAACGCTGCACCTATAAGAGGAATCCTGTTTGATGAGGCGGGCAGGATATCGTTGAGGATCAGCTGCAGCACAGTGACAGCGAGCATCACTGTGACCTTAAAGGACAGCTTCTCACCACTGCATTCGGAGATCATGAAGGAGAACATGTCCAGGCACAGGAAGAAGAAGACGGGCATCAGGAAGTTAACAATGTAGAGGATGGACCTCCGTTTCATGTTTATCTGTAAAACAGTGAAGACATCGTGAATCAGTGCCGATTCTATCGATAATTACAGCTTTATTTGACCAACAATTGCAAAATTCTCTGCCTTGTGAAGGTCACTGTTATTTCCAGTTTCCAGAATGGGAATGGAATTCCTACGTACCGTGTAAATGATGACGTCTTGGCCTTCTACGTCGCTGTCGTTTTTAATCGTCACCTTTAAGCTGAGGAACAACCATTCATACTGTGTTCGCATTATATCTCGAGACCAATCGGTGGCTTCTGAAGAGTTGTCGGTTGCAAACAGGCGAATGTCTCTGTCTGGTGAGGACAGAGTTACCGGATTAACGATCAGGACATCCTACAAAAATGGGTCAAGTGTAGCTGAAAAGAATCGTAAATGTTTTTGGACCGTGTGAAGCGAAGAACGTACTAGTGTGGATGACTGACTTGAATGGGTGTTAGAGGATCTTTTGGGTCTCCTCTGTTCTGAGTTTCACACATTAATTATATTTTATAGCTGCATTTATTATCTTATTTTATCTTTGCCATTTTTTTTATTAGTTCATTTAATTAGGGTGTATTTTGTCTAATGATATATTAATGTTTATTCTTCAAATAGGAATTTATTGTTATAGTTATAAAGTATATATCCATAGGTAAATAACTTTTTTATAAAACAAATCTCTGCCCAAAAAATATAATCTGATCAAAGAAGGTTCTCCCATATATTTTTAAATAGTTACCCATAACAGTATTTGTGTTGATAAATGGAGAACAACTACACAAAAACTCACCTGTTGCTTGTCCGTTCTTTTTCTTCTTCTCCTCCGTCTTCTTCTGTTGTTGCTCTTGTGCAGCTTGTGTAGCCATCTGGGCCATGTACTCCTGCCTCCTCTTTTCCTTCTCCTCCGCCTTCTCTCGTTTACGGGCCTCCTTTCGCTTGGCCTCCTTTTCCTTCTGCTTCACCTCCTTCTTTCTCTCCAGCTCTTCATGAGAGAAGAATTAAGAAAATATGACTTCACTTCGCATCGTTGAGGAGGGAAATGACGGGTTTACCTTTCTGTCTCAAGAGTTGTTTCTCTCGCGCATGGTCCACCTCTTCCTGAATTTCTCGCATGTGTTCCAAAACCTGAGGAAAAGTCCATTTTGTTTAAAAGAAAAAAAAAAACATTAAAAAAAAAGAAGAATCAGCAAACCCACCTTGTTAGCACAGAGTTTGCACTGTTTCTCGTCCAGACAATCTCCGGCCGCCTTGGCTAGATCCACCTCCAGAGGGTTGTCCTTCAGATCCAACCATTTTAAACTCTGACAAACGAACGTCAACACATTGGTTAAGAAATAAACTCAGGAGCTTTAATTATTGAATGTCTCATCTCTACTGTGTCATCACTTCATTTGTTCCATCGTTTTTGTCATTTTAAAATGTGTATTGGATTCCAGGTGATGACCCTAGTACTACTACTACTACTACAACACATAGACCGGGTTTTAAGTTCAAATCCTTTTGAGTAAATGTCCGACTCACCCTCAGCTGAGAGAAGCTGACGGGCAGCACGCTCAGCTTGTTGTTGTACAGGTCCAGGTGTTGGAGGTTGACCAGGTGCTCAAGGTCATCTGGCAAACAGGTCAGTAGATTTTTACTGAGGTCCACCTTCGTCAAGTGTGTCAAGTTGCAGAACTCGGGCTGAAAATGTAAATAAATAAAGATGACACTTCAAAGAAATTAAACTTGTTCGATTGTGTGTTTATTAAGAAAGAAGGTGGCGTTGCAAGTCATCAGGATTAATTGACATCTGACACACACTCCAACTTTTGCCCGATTAAATAATTGATCATTCGCCATAGATTAGTTCCTCCAGGTCTAAAGGTACTTCTTTACTCTTTGAAGTTTGAATAGGACAACGAGCAACTTGAGTCTACTTTTAAGACTTTGTGAATCTCAGTTCAAATATTACTTTAACATCCAAATAAAAAAAATTAAAAAAATCAGTGCACAGATACCAGAATAAATGTTAAATATATAATGTGTGTGAGGGTAACAAATACACTTTTTTATTTAACAAAAACATTGAGAGCAGGAGAAAAAAAACATGTTTACCATATGCATTAATTTCATATTTGTATATGGTTTTACTTACAGGAATGGAGGTGATGTTGTTACACGACAGGTCGACCACTGAGATTTTAGGGTAGAGAGCCTGAAGGGAAACCAAAGATGATTCCATTTAAAGAACAGATCCGTTTAAAACGAGCTAAAAGATTTGCGGCGCAGAAACTCACCAGCTCTTTGACCGGCACTTCGGTCAGGTTGCACAGACTCAGGTCCACTTCATTTCCGTCTATTTTATCCTTTAGATGCAACACTTTCCCACTTTTGCTCATTTTGGAAATCTTTAGCTAAAATGAATGAGAAGTCAGTGATTCACACGATTTAATCCTGGAGTTGAATAACTCACCTGTTGTGTAAGAGCGAGTAAGTTTGTTGAAAGTCAAAATTGTTGCGCTGGATTGTGGAAAACGAAATAAGCCCAGAAACGCAGTCAAACGACAGTTTGGATTGTCAAAAGTGTCTCAATGAAAATCCACGTCACTGATCGAGACTGAGAGAGGCAGCAGCGCCACCATCAGTTCCGGCGGGGAAGGTCTCACTACGTACGTAGATAGTTTGAGGCTGCAGGGCCTTTACAGTCGTTTTAGATATTTTTGTGTAACTGATAAAACCAATATTTGTGTATGTTTCCGAAATATAATGCACATTTCATCATATTTGATCAAATAGAAAACAAACTTTGTTTGTGTTTTCCCCTCATTCCTACTCTTCTTTATATTATATTATTTTACTTTATATTAACGTTATATTCACATGTCTGTTTTTCTGTAATACAACAGTGTAAGTGTGTTATTTTCCTTTCAGTAAAATAACAATTTCAGTTCTTAGCTCATCCTGTCTGAGGCAAGACTACAGGGTCAGGTTTTCAACCCACAGTATTTCATCTCTGTGATGGATTTCTGCTGATTATTTGATTCAAAACTGTGACTGTCTGCTGTACCAGTACTTAGAATTAAATGTTGTCCAATGAATGTAAAACCTTCAGAATAAATTAAGTTCCCTGAGAAAAAAAAGGGGGAAACCATATCCTGCTGGTTGACATCAAGGTTTTGTTTAAGTAAATGCTTTTACTGTAATTTCACCGTACAACAATATTGTTTTTCATGCAAATGGTCTTTCATGCAAAAGTTGATTTCCTGAGATTTCACGTGTCATTCAAGGCATGCAGTATTTTTCTAAATCCGATCAACATAAAATCCAACTGAGTTTCATTGCCATTGTACGAACATCAAGATTAAGAAAACACATGCCGCTACTAAATAAAAAATGAAGAAAACCCTGTTGATGGTGACCGCCATTCTCGTCCAGTAGCCAGGCTTGTCATCATCGTTCTTGCTGTTGATGATTTGAATCAAAGCTTTAATCGACTGGTTCAGTTCACCAGAGAGTCGCTCAGAGCCCTGGCGAACTCCTGTGTGGCTGTCACAGTCCTGTGAAAGGTAATCTCTGTGACTCAATCCATCTCTTTTTTCCAACCAATATTTTGTTTTCATGCATAGTGCGACTGACCTTAAATAGATCCGAGGAAGGTTGATCAGGGGACATGGTGCCAAAACTGGACCATTTTCTTCCTGTAAACAAGTTTGTTTTATCATTAAAAAATAAAAAAGGGTAAGAAACTGTGGTGTTATGGGACTATGTTTTCTATAGCGCACGGTGCATGGATACATCACGTGTGACGTGTATGTTGTGTTGTTCTTGGTCCGAAGCTACGGCTAAAGACGTGTGTTAATAAAGCTCCTACACGGATATACCACGTTTGTTTATTTGTGACTACATATCACTACAGAAACTAGCAAGTAATACCTTCTTGGTAGCTGCTCTGTTGATTCAGACTTCCAACTCGTTCTTTTTCAGTGACCTGCTTTAATGGGTCAGAATCTTTCTGGATCAGGTACATGACCACTATGGTCTCCAGGAGACTGAGCAACATCAGTGAAAAGATCCCAATACAATAAAGCGCTGAGAAAAAGTTTAAAAAAGTATATCATTTTGAATGAAAACATGGTGGATTAGAAGAGCTCTTGTGTTAACAGGAAACAGGGTACCTATCAGAGGAACATTGTTGGATGATGAGGGCAGGATTTCGTTGAGGATTAGTTGCATCACGGTGATGGCAAGAAGCACAGTGATCTTGAAGCCCAACTTTTCCCCGCCTGTGTCCGAGATCAAAAAAGACGACAAGTCCAGGCACAAGAAGAAGAGAACTGGCAGCAGGAAGTTCACAGTGTAGAGAAGGGACCTCCTTCTCATATTGATCTGTAGGACGATCACATGTTTCTTTTAGTTATTAATGCAGGAGATATTGCAGTACAATCCATCATTATAAATACTTACAGTAAAGACAATTAAGTCCTGTTTATTAATAATTGTAGTTTCTGTTTTATTGACAATAGTCATGTCTATAAACAGCCACTCATATTGGTTGCGCATCATGTCCCGTGTAAAGTTCGTGGCCAACTGAGAACTCAGAACATGGTGAAGTTCAACTTCCTCACCTGAAAAAAAAAACCCAATGACCTTCAATGTTTAGTGACGGTAAATCCTGCACCAAACACATTTTGGGAGTTGCTCACTGGCATGGTAAATAGACCTGAACGTGAGTTCACAGCTCTGGACATCGAACGGGAATTTATAAATATGCATCCTGCAGGTGCTGGTCAGAACCTGGTGGTTCCGCTCCTGTACGTGGCCATCGCTATAGATCGTGAGAAGAGGACTTGGAGGAGCCTTGTCTTTCTCTATCCTGTGGAGATATTTAGAAACAAAGATAAACGTATTTAATTCAAATGTATACACTTACATATATATTATATCCTTAAATATAGACTACAAGTTGAGCAAATGTCTTCTGTGGAACCTAAATAAAATCTAAAACTCAAAACAAATAAACCAGACGAGTTGTGTTTTTTTTTTTGGCACAAACATTTGTACCTACATTTCATCAATGGTGATATCTGGTTTCCACAAAATGTCGTTGGGGATAGTGACACTTTCAATGCCACAAAACTCTGTCTCGTTCCAGAAAAGGAATTCATTTTTCCAGCTCTACAAAGAAAGAATATGCGATTAAGTATAAAAAATAATAAAGTGTAGCATCACACACTGTCTCTGGCATTCAGAACATGCAACTATCTGAGATCCAAACTCACCGTGAACATCCAAACATATGAAATGAACGACTGGTCAATCTCTCTCTGTAAACACAGGTTTACATTAATGGACAGAAGTCGCTTGAATACATATACCAAAATCACCTTGGAGTTCACCATTTTCCCACTGAGCTTGAAAGCTTCTGTCCATTATTCATGGTCATACATTAACACTCATTATGGACCTAAGATTGTAACACTGAAATATTCATTGTGTGCAAGTAAACACACAACTGCACCACAAATGGACAACAAATTTAAGTATGTCAGGTCACTTAGTCAACCCTTCAGAAGAGCAAGTAAAAATCACAAGATCATCAGCAGAGTAGATGAGAGTTAGGGACTTGGCTAAAGCCTTTGTAACGTCTCCAGAAGTGTTGTTATTTTATGACCACGAAGAAAGGTCAAAGAATCTTTCAAAACATAATAATATGAGGCTGAGTGGGGAGTTCAGGAAGTAAGTCCTTTTGCTAACGTGAGTAAACTGAATCATGGAGCTAGAAGTCCAAGGGGACAATGAAGCGAAGCTGATGGAGATGAATAACCAACAAGGGTGTATTAACACACAGGAAGGAGGTTCATTGTCAGGGACAGAAGATGAGGTCAGGGCAGGTGGGCAGGAACCTGATAGAGGGTCTGTGCAGTGAGGGCTTATGACAGAAACAGATGGGTTCTGGAAGGGTAAGTCGATAATTGATCGTCATCAAGGGGTACAGCTAGTGGAACCTGTTAAAGCCCAGAACTGGATCTGTGATATTGGTATTTACCACTAAGAGTCATGGTGGCTTCTATTTTTGAAGGGCGGTGTCAGAAACAGTTCTTCACAGGACTTTTCAAATTATTCCCCATCAGGGATGTTATCTTAAAAATATCTTTAGTGTCTTTTATAGAGTCAGCCAAGCTGGAAGAAAGGTGTCATGCAATGGTTTGAAACTCAATTAAGTTTTTTAAAAGGTGTGGCAATTGGACTCACCAAATCAAGAATGGCATAAATTAAAACGTCCAGATTGACCTTTGTAGGCGTTTTGTAGTCTTTCACTGGTCGGGACATGGTTAAACGGTCGTTGCTTTTGGTCAGATTCAGATGGTTAAAAACATCCTGATAAGTGCAGGTTTCCTCAGTGGAGCCAGACACTAGATCGAGAAACACACAAAAGAATAGTGTTCAAGTCAAGGCTTCACTGATAGAATGGTGTCATTGTTTGTTCTGATGAAGTGCAAATTTTTTTTTTAACCAACTTGGCTCTAACTTGATGTCATCATCAGAATCAGAATCAGAATCTCTTTTATTGTCCCGCGAGGGGAAATTCGTTTTAACAACAGCAAGAGCAATATACCAGAAAAAAATAAAACACCCAGAAATAAAATATTAAAAAGAAAAGAAAAAATCTAAATAGAATAGAAAATAAATCTGCACTATATTATATATACACAATCATATTTACAAAAATAACAAGAAAGGTGCAGTTAGATAATTATCTGGCTGTGTTCTTGTTGTGGAGTCTGATGGCAGTAGGGAGGAAGGACCTGCGGTACCTCTCCCTCACACACCGGGGATGGAGCATCCTATCACTGATGGAGCTCCTCAATGCCCTCAGTGTGTGCTTGAGAGGGTGAGACAAGTTCCTCCTCATGGAGCCCAGCTTGCTCCGTATCCTCCTCCCAGTCACTTCCTCCACAGGATCCAGGGGGCGCCCTAGGACGTAACCGGCCTTCTTAATAAGGCTGTCCAGTTTAGCCCTATCCTTTGCTGTCATGCTGCTCCCCCAGCAGACCACACCGTTGAAGATGGCAGAGGCCACTACTGAGTCATAGAATGACTTCAGGAGTGGCCCCCGGACACCAAACGACCTCAGCCTCCGGAGCAGGTAGAGTCTACTCCGCCCTTTTTTAAAAAGAGCAGCAGTGTTATCCACCCAGTCCAGGCGGTTGTTGAGGTGAACACCCAGGAACTTGTAAGACGTGACAATCTCAATGTCCTGTCCCTGGATGTTCAGTGGTGAGGGGGAGATGGAGGGACACCGCCGGAAATCCACAATCAACTCCTTAGTTTTGTTGGAGTTGATCTGGAGGTGGTTTTCCAGGCACCAGTCAGCAAAGTCCTGGACAAGTCCCCGGTACGACCCATCATCCCTGTCCTTAATGAGGCCGAAGATGGCGGAGTCATCCGAGAACTTTTGCAGGTGACTGGTGGGAGACAGGTGTTGGAAGTCTGCAGTGTACAGTGAAAAGAGGAACGGTGCCAACACCGTTCCCTGGGGGACCCCTACACTGCACAGTACAGTCTTCGAAACACCATCCCGGGTCCTCACGTGAGGTGAGTGTCCGCTCCAGACAGCTCCAGCTTGTCCCTCAGGATGTTCGACCAGATGGTATTGAAAGCACTGCTTAGATCGGGGAAAAGGATCCTCACAGTGCTTCCAGGCGACTCCAGGTGAGAAAGTGCTCGGTGGAGAAGGAAGATGATGGCGTCCTCCACGCCGATGTCAGGTTGGTAGGCAAACTGCAACGGATCCATGGAGGAGCGCACCAGAGGACTCGGGTAACTAAGGACCAGCCGCTCCAGAGCCTTCATAAGGTGGGATAGGAGCTGGGATCCTTAGGGTGCTGAGTCTTCAGCACCGGTACCACACAGGACGTCTTCCACAGTAGTGGAACTCTTCCCAGGGTCAAGCTCATGTTGAACAGAAGTCCAACAATTTAACTTAACTGGTCCGAGCACGTCCTGAGTACTTTGCCACCGATGCCGTCTGGTCCAGGGGCCTTTGTTGTCCTGGTTCTCCTGAGCTGATTTCTCACCTGGAGAGGTGTGAGGGACAGGCTGGGGTGGGGGGGCATTGTCCCCTGTGGAGTCAGCGGGGGGGCTGAAACAATACAAGCTCGGGGGGGAGGAGAAGGTAAATGAAGAGGTGTGAATGGTGTAGAAGACGGGGGGAGCCGACACCTCAAACCTTGAAAAATAACCACTTAAGTTGTCAGCCCAATTCTGATCCCCCGCCGCTACAGAGAGCCTGGTCTGATGTCCGGATATGGATTTCAAACCTCTCGAGACATCTCTGGTGTTGTTATTGGCCAGACTCTCTTCCATCTTCCTCCTGTACCTCTTCTTTCCCTCCCTGATCTTTCTTCTCAGCTCCTTTGTCGTCATCGTGTTTTATAGTCATTGTTCCATCAGGATCCTTTTCCAGTCAACTTCCTATTGAACACTTAGGATATTCCGTTCAATTAAGGCTCCTTTGACTTTGACCACATTTTAAAAGTGGAAGATGTGGGCAGACAGAAAAGATGCATTAAGGAATAAAACTAATAGAGGTTTGATCGCCAAAGATCCATTAGCAGTGAACTACACTTAGTTTAGCTCTAAATTCTTGAAGTGAAGTAGTTTTTTAAGTAATTTTCTGTTTCCAGACTTCCTTTGATGAATGAAGGATGGATAACGATGAGGTAACGAATCATATTGTGGATATTAAAATATATGTTATGATGGATTTGTATATAACATAACTTTGTTTTTGTACAATAATCCCCCCCCCCCCCCCCACCACAACCAGCGCAATATGTAGCATGTTCACACCACCCTTTAAAACACCTCAAGTCACGGTATATGAGTCATTCAACTAGTTTTAAGATGATGTGTCATCACAAGTTTTATGAAAATATTTGAGTACAAAAATATTAAGGTACCCAAACTAGCCAGAGCTGCTTTAATAGTTTATAAATTATGTATTCAAATGTGGAAAATAATTAAATCCAATCAAATATGTGCAATAAATAATAATGATTTATTATTGATATCTTGACCTTGACTCTAGTATCAGCTCAATTCAGATTAATTACTTTTTTCACTCATCACTGTTTTAAATCGGATGAATATTGTCAAAGGCATCAGTTTTTGGATGATAAAGAAGGTTGTCTAATTTTTAAGATTAAAATCTTGTAAATATAATTTTCATGCTATAAAAACTACCTAAAACTGTACAATAACTAGTTTAATCCATACTATATTTTTCACATGACCTGTTTACGGGAGACTTACCAGTCAGTGAAAGCAAAATGAAAATCCCAGCAAGTGACATCATCAAAAATCTACCCTTTTTCAAGGATCCCAGCAAAGCACGAGTGTCTTGTCAGTTGTAGCTTCAGAGTAAACTGTGTCCATAGAGTCTAAAAGGACGACCTTATAAACTCAACACCACCAGACAAGTGAACGTGGTGGTTTAAGACTCCAGGGAGGAAGGAAGGAGAGTTCAAAAACCACTTAGCAGACATTAAAGGGAAACCAGTGCCATTTTCTTCCTAAGTTAAACATCTTTGTGGGGAGTGATGTGAAAAAAAAAAAGTTCTGGAAGCAGAAATGTTTATGAAATTAGTACAAAAAACTATGATATTCTTTATCCAGAAACACACCCAAATATCAAGATTGGTGTTGTTACAAATAACTCTGAAGGTTACGAAGCGAAGCGAGTTTGGGAAGATGTTTCACTTTAATCCAAGAAACACACCGCACGTTATCGGGCGTCTGGCGCCGTCTGGCAGTCCTGTGTGGTCGGCGCCACACCTTCTTTCGGGAGTCTGGAGTCTTGCTCAATGGTCAAGTGCTAGGTTTAGCTAGCGAATCAGTGCAGGATAACGAAAAGGAAGTGACTATTGTAAAAAAAAATGTTTTGAAAACTTCACACCAATATTATCGTGTGAATGAAGCAGCTCATAGGGCACAGTGTAGACATGGTAATCTGGTCCTTTCACATGCATCCAGCGAACATTATCATAACATTGAACACATCTCATCACCTCCTGCTCCATGAACTCATTCATTTACGTTAATGAATTGAATCGTTGTCCTATTCACATGTGAGTCACCGTCATCTCAACATTTGTACTTTATCACCGTGTCTGATTCATGGTCATTTTGTGGTAATAATGACACAGAAGGTCAATATTGTTGACATGACTTTAATGATCATTCTAGATGATCACAATTATTTCCCTATATCTTGCTCGACACATACGGAAAAGCCCTCCGAGCTGCCGTTCTGAGATCCAGACGTGTTTTCTGTGACTTCTTTCTTCCACAACAAGAAGACAAAAAGCTGACAATGCCAGTCGCTTCATTTTCGTGTCGTTAGCCATGGTATTTATATTTTATCTTTCGTTCAACGGGTGAAATGTGAATAGTGAAGAAAAAGTTAGTTTCCAAAGTTAGTTGCACAGTTTTATTTTATTTTAATCTGACCGTCTTGTTTGACTGACCTTAGCTGATGAAGACATTACTCATCAAATCTCAGTAGACAGATGCATGAGAACTTACCAGGACAGTTGGTCATGTTGTTGCATCAAGTATCTGGCAACCATGGAAGACAAGTGAGCGTTTCTGGTCATAAAGTCCACCTTGAGATTTGGTAAGCCATTTATTTTTTTCATAGAGTCACACTGGGTATTTAGCCATGAATGTTGAAAATGTAGATACAATATCAGGGTGGGTTCAGCTGGCCTTTGTCTATGTTAAACACTGAAGTAGAGTCAGATAAACACAAACACCAAAAGTTCTATAATAATGTCAGTTGATTCTTGGTTTATTTAACATGCATGTTTCTCTTATAGCCAGATATCAAATCAACACAATATGATGAACAAATAAAGGACACCAAACAGTAAAAAGCTGTCTTATGTACTTCCTTTCATGTCCTGGATTCACGTGATTACAAGCGAAGAAAACAGAATTAGGGGTTGAAAATCTAATTTCATGGCAACATGATGATTGAATCAAGTTCCTGAGGATAATAGTCGTATAGACGATTGCACATCTCAGAATTGTTTCTAATCCATGATCCATTTGGTGAAGAGAATGATTAAAAACAAGCTAGCCAGCGTGATGTAGAAAATAACAAACCATTTATTAACTCTGAATGCAAGTCGTGTCCAGTAGCCACGTTTCTCTGTGTCCCTCCCATTGTTGAGCAGCAGAGTCAGTGTTCGCTCTATTCCCTTCAACTCCTTGGATATTTTTCCCAGGGCGCTGCTTTCATCCTGTTGAATGTGAAGGCGAGAATGTGTGTAAGTACAATCTGCTGACCTTACTATTATTTCTTTAAGGGTCACATGACCTCTCACCTTTATGGAGTAATGCAATGGTTCAGGTGCTATTTCTTCACCAGATGCATCATAAATACATCCTCCTTGAGTCCATGTTTCAGCGTGTTGGATTGTTCAAACAAAAGAACAAGATGCCTCAAAATTATCTCCTTCATCACTCAAATATAACTCAAATATTTTAATGTAATAACTATTGACCAATCATGTGACTAACAGACTAACAAAAGAAAACTTTTTTGTCAGTACAATCAACAAGCGTTATCGTCAAGAAAACATGGGAAATGTCTAGAATTTAGTTCTTGAATTTAAATATTATTAACTATTTTCCTTCTTATCATTATATTTTAACAAACAAATGTACCTTCAGTTGTCTAAATCAACAATAAATTGAAGAAAACAAGGTCCTATTATCATTTTTTCATGACTGTAAATAAAGAGAAACTGGGATTACCTCGTATACTGACTTCATTCTCAGTCAATCTCTGGTCCGACACAATGTCTTTCTGCATCAGGTACATGACTAGAATGGTCTCCAGGAGACTTATCATCATGAAGCCAAAGATGCCCATGCAGTACACGGCTGAGGAGGAGGCAGAGCAGGCAACATCACCAAACAACCAATCTGAGATAAAGAGTCGAGGTCAACGCTGCACCTATAAGAGGAATCCTGTTTGATGAGGCGGGCAGGATATCGTTGAGGATCAGCTGCAGCACCGTGACAGCGAGCATCACTGTGACCTTAAAGGACAGCTTCTCACCACTGCATTCGGAGATCATGAAGGAGAACATGTCCAGGCACAGGAAGAAGAAGACGGGCATCAGGAAGTTAACAATGTAGAGGATGGACCTCCGTTTCATGTTTATCTGTAAAATAGTGAAGACATCGTGAATCAGTGCCGATTCTATCAATAATTACAGCTTTGACCAACAATTATAATATTCTCTGCCTCGAAGGTCACAGTTATTTCCAGTTTCCAGAATGGGAATGGAATTCCTACGTACCGTGTAAATGATGACGTCTTGGCCTTCTGCGTCGCTGTCGTTTTTAATCGTCACCTTTAAGCTGAGGAACAACCATTCATACTGTGTCCGCATTATATCTCGAGACCAATCGGTGGCTTCTGAAGAGTTGTCGGTTGCAAACAGGCGAATGTCTCTGTCTGGTGAGGACAGAGTTACCGGATTAACGATCAGGACATCCTACAAAAATGGGTCAAGTGTAGCTGAAAAGAATCGTAAATGTTTTTGGACCGTGTGAAGCGAAGAACATACTAGTGTGGATGACTGACTTGAATGAAAGATTGCAGCTTTGGATGTCAAACGGGAATTTGAAAATGTGCATCCTGCAGGTGCTGACCAGGACCTGGTCGTTGTGGACCTCTACGTCTCCATGGTTGTCAATGGTCAGATAAAGACTGGGCTGAGATTTATCCATCTCTGTCCTGGAACACAAGAATGACATAATGAGCTATTGATTGTTTTTGTTTTTTGCTTGAGTGACGCACAGCCTTACATTTCCTCAATAGTGAGATCTGGTTTCCACATAAAGTCGGCAGGAAGAGAGATATTATTGATTCCGCAGAATTTGCTCGGATCCCAGGAAATGAATTCATTGCGCCATCTCTGTAGAGGCCAGATCTCAGGTCAAAGAGTGATTCAAGGGTAGACTTGTCATTAATGTCGATCATCAAGTGCTTACCATGTCCATCCAGACATAAGGGATGAACTTCTGTTCTTTCTCAATCTAAAGACAAAGAAATGCAATAATTACAAATGAATAATGATCAATTCAATGTCACAGTCAATTAAGGGCTGCTTTGCTCCTCGTCCTGCCATGCCCTTGATCCCCTTCAACCGACCTCGTCTTCTGTCTTTTCCACTCAATCATTTTTCTGTGAGTTTGAATGTTCTGACTACCATAGCAGATTCCTCACCCATGCACATTTACTTCTTGACTTCTTGACCGTATTCCAATCCCTGTCTCTTTCGTGGCCATCAAGTCTGTTTCCCGGCATCAACGCTGGTTTGAGCTTCACCACAAAGTTCACTCTCAATGAAAACTTTTGGATCGATTGACATGTATTCTTGCTTTAGTGTTGTATCTCAATTCATCCACTTTTCTGGAACCTATTAAAATGAGTAAAGGATCAATACACATTTGGACATACAGTATGTGGTTGGCATCTTCTCTGTCAAAAGATAGTAACAGGACAAGTGCCTCGCTAATGAGAAATATTGCAGTGAAGGTATGAGCCAGAAGCATTGGATGCACAGAGCCCCCAAAAAGTTGGTGTCAAACAAAATGACTGGTCATTGACCAACAACTTCACAGGCTCCCCACCGTGACTTTTAAAGCCCAAAACAAACTTGGCCCTACCTCACCCTGACCGATCTTCTCCACATTAACATCCCCTGCTGGACACTCAGATTAACTCAACCAGACATTCGTAACATTATCGCACTGACTGTTTTTAAAACTCAACTAGATAGATAGAACTTTATTGATCCCTCAGGAGGTCTCCTTCGGGGAAATTGTTTTTCCCATTAGAAAACAGCCATACGGACGATAATTCATAAAAAAAAAAGAAGAAAAAAGAAGAACAGAACAAAGTTTTAATAAAAAGAAAGTACAAGATAACACTATCTAAGTCTAAAAATCTAATATAAACTAATCTATCGAACAGAAATGACAAACACGAGAGCTGTGTGTTTGAGGTCTCACCACGTCGAGGATTGCATACAAAACAAGTCCCACGTGGACTTTGGTCGGCTCCTTGTAGTCATTGACCGGACGGGTCATCTGGTACAGCTCATTCTTCATGGTCAGGTTCAGGGAATCCAAAACCTCCTGATACTTGCAGTGACGCTCACAAGTCCCACACACTGCACACAAACAGTTGGACTCATTTTTAAGGAATAATTAGTGCAACCATGCATTCCAAACAGATTATCAGGCCATTAAAAAAAGCGGCCCGTCAATATCTTGTATTTGCGGTCGCTGAAAGCAACTTTCAGATGGGCGGCGGCCAGGATTAATTATATTTCAGCATGGAGCCATAATTACCACTTATTTGAATCCTCTACTTTTCAAATGGACGAATCATGTTATACACAAGTATTGTGAAATAACAACAAAAGATACACAAACTACTGATCTTGTCATACAAAGGCATCAAAGAATGGACGTGCTCCCTGACAATCTAAGGAAAAAAGCAGATTTTTATCGCTTCCTACGGGCTGTTTTTGTATATTATTGTGTTTCTGCTTTATTTGTATGTGATGTATTATGTAATCTGCATCTTTGTTGAGGACTACAGATGGAAAGTAGCTTTGTGCTACATCTGGTGCAGCCATCTTTTTAATGTAACTGCACATTGTCCTTTTAAATAAACTGAACTGAACTAAACTGATCCAAACTACTGCTGTTCTTAATTATACTTTGACTTCACAAGGTGACTTTACTGAGTTTAGACACTAAAGGAAAACCATGCAGTAAAAACAACACCTAACATTGATTTAAAAAAAAGTGTATTTTTACATATAAAATCACCTGTTGTGGACTCACCTGTGAATAACAGCAGAAGAAGCAGTCTGGCGATCATCATGAGAGCAGCGATGGAGGAGAAATGAACGAGTGACTCCTGCCTTTTGGAGATACTTGAGAAAGAAGAGGGACGGACCAAGTGATGTTTCTGTTGAGCTCAACCTCAGTGAACACGATCTATGATGAATGAAGCTTCTGCGTCTGTTGATTGAGTTACAATATTGAAGTGCTGAGTAAACTCATTTATTATTCTACTGGTCTGTAATTCAACTTTTCTATTTCTCGTGAACATGAAAGAAAATTCATACTTAAATATATATCAATTCAATATCAATATCAATTGCTCTCAACAACAACAAGGAAAAAAAAGGTTGAATACAGGAAAAAAAAACTTGATTTCATACATCATTCAGTCACTTGTTAAACAATACATAAACACTTTCCTTTATGTGTGTTTGAATCTTTTCATTTGTGCATCTGTGTTCATTTGTGTGTTTGTGTGGATGGGTTTTTTTGCAAATGTGTGCACTGCCGTGTGTATGTGTTAGCTTTAGTAACACACCTTTACCCTTGTTGCCGTAGCATTTACTGCCAATTGGGCAAAGCGTGGCCCCGACTCTATGAATGGAACCAGCATGCGGTCAGAGTAAAACCATGACTAATTAGACATATTAACTTACTAGTTAAACTGTTACTATAAAGTTTTTGTTTAAAGGTCAACTAATGTGTTGATTCAAGTGTGTCTTAAATATATGTTGGACTCTATTGTATCATCAGTATGTGAATGTTTGTACAATTAAACCTTTAATTGAAATATCTACATTAGAAAATGTGCTTAAGCCCCGCCCACTGAAAACATTTTCTGGAGATGAAATCTTGTTTACCAGACCTCCCACTATGCTGTTATTGGTCAAACATCAAGGTTTGTCACCACGCGTCATCTATGCCAGAAGACTCCGACTCTGAGGGACTTGTTGTATAAACAAAGCAGGGTGTGATTATTGTTGGCTGGAGGAGGAGTGAAGACAATTATTATGTCATAATGGACTCCGCCATCGTAACCCAGTTGCCGAGATTTCAGACAGGAAGAACTTTATAAAGTAATAAGGTCAAAACATAGTCATGATGATGGACTTTCTGCATCTTGGAGAAGAAGACTTCAACATTTGAAACATGTGAGTGATTCAGGAGAGTTTTCACATTAGTTGCCCTTTAAAGAAAACCTTTCAAGTTATTGGCGGATATTTTCCCTAATATAAAAAATCATTAACGCCTTAAAAATAAATAATTACATTTGAGCCAGTTCTTTTATTTTATTATTCTGGTCCAAACAGTAAGACAGTAAGACAACAAGTGTCATCAATTCTTTTTTCCAGTTGCTAATATTGAGATTGAGATTAGACAGACATGCTAGAAGTTCATCGTTGACGACGTGTCACACACAGTAAAGATGGTTTCAAAAAGTGTGTGTTTGTCTAACTCATCCACTCGATGTAAAGGAGCACGAGGAAGATGAAGACGGTGGTGACGTAGAAGATGAAGAACACTTGGCTGATCTTCTTAGCCAAGCGGAGGAACTTCCCTCCCTCCTGCTTCAAACTGACGTGCACATGAACCGTCTGCTGCAGCTGCTTCAGCTCCTGCAGGATTTGAACCAGCAACTGTGACTCGTCTTTGATGACCTGCACCTGCACCTGCAGCAGAGATGTTTCAGGAGAAGAACAAAGAGACCTGGTGTGATTTTTGAAGGCACCTCTTCAATAGCGGGGAGCTGCTCGTGCTCTTTCTCTTTCTTGGATTGGTCACAGATGTTCAGGCAGCCGATGGTGGACCTCTCTCCTGAAGCACCAGAGGACGAAGACATCAAATGATCATCCATGAAAATAATAAGTTCTGTGTCTCACCCTTGCTTTTACCTCGAACCACTTCCTGTCCGCCCGTGTTCCACTTGCTCCTGCGAAGTTCTTTCTCCCTCAACTCCTTGTCCTTCTCCATCAGGTAGGTGACCATGATGGTCACCAGCAAACTGAGCAGCATCAGGGCGAAGATCACGATGCAGTAGGTCGCTGAGACGAGAGAGGAGGGGAGTCTTACAGACGTCACTCTGGTGGGGGCAGGAAGTCCTACCTATCAGGGGCGTCTTGTTGGACATGGAGGGCAGAATCTCGTTCAGAATGAGAAGCAGAACGGAGATGGCCAACAGGACAGTGACTTTGAAACCCAGTTTCTCGCCTGTGTGTTCTGAGATCAGGTAGGAGGCCAAGTCCAAAGACAGGAAGAAGAGGATGGGCAACAGGAAGTTGATGACATGGAGGAGCGGTCTGCGCTTAACTGTGAACTGAGAGACACACAATCACTTTGTGTTGGCTTTTGTGCATGTGTGTGTTTGTACCTGCACGTGTGTGATTTTGCATTAATGTGTTTGTACCTGTGTGTGTTAGAAATAATCTGTGATTGTGTGATGGCATTTGTATGAATTTACGTATGTGTAGTGTGTTGGTGTGTTTGCGCGATAGCAATGGTTGTATGTGTGTTTCAAATATGCGTTTTGGTTGAGTTTGTATGTGTGTGTGTGTCTTTCAAATATGTGTTATGGTTTTGAACGTGTTTCAAAAATGTGTTTTGGTTGAGGGCATATGTGTGTGTTTCAAATATTTGCTAAGGTTTTGTATGTGTGTTTCAAAAACTGTGTTCTGGGTTTTGTTTGTGTGTTTTTCAAAAATGTGTTATGGTTTTGTATGTGTGTGTTTAAAATATGTGTTAGAGTTGGTTGTGTGTGTGTGTTTTAAATATGTGTTATTGTTGTGTGCGTGTATGTGTGTGTGTGTTTGTAATTAAAATATGTGTTAGGGGTGATTGTGTATGTGTTTGTGTCTTTAAAATATGTCTTATGGTTTTGTCTGTGTGTTTTAAATATGTGTTACGGTTGCCTGTGTGTGTGTTTGAAATATGTGCTTTGGTTGCGTATGTGTCTGTTTCAAACATGTGTCATGTTTGAGTATGTGTGTGTGTTTCAAATATGTGTTAGGGTTGCGTATGTGTGTGTTTCAAATATGTGTCAGGGTTGCGTATGTGTGTGTGTTTGAAATATGTGTCAGGGTTGCGTATGTGTGTGTGTTTGAAATATGTGTCAGGGTTGCGTATGTGTGTGTGTTTGAAACATGTGTCAGGGTTGCTTATGTGTGTGTTTGAAATATGTGTGCGTGTGCGTGTGCGTGTGCACGTGTGCGTGTGTGCATGTGCGTGTGCGTGTGCGTGTGCGTGTGCGTGTGCGTGTGCGTGTGTGTGTGTGTGTGTGTGTGTGTGTGCGTGTGCATGTGTGTGTGTGCTGATGCCTGAGATGTTCGTACACTGTAGATGAGCTGGTCCCAGTCCTTGTTATAGTAATGCATGATTTTGTTTTCCACTGACAGCTGGATGAATTCCCACTCTCCTTGTGTCCGCAAGATGTCTCTGGAAAACTGAGTGGCTCGAGTAGAGTTGGAGAAAGGCAGCAGCCGTAGGACGTCGACTGGAAGAGAAATAGCGGTCAGAGGACATCCAGACGTTCCAGCAGGAACCAGGACTCACTGGCATGCATGGACGCGCCGATGGTGATGCTGCAGTTTTGAGTGTCGAAGGGAAACTTGTAAATGTCCATATGACAGGTGCTGACCACTTTAAAAGGCCGATCCGAGACAACCTTTCCATCGTAGGAGATTTGCACGAAGGGTGTAAGAGGAGAGTCGTCCTTCTGAGTCCTGTCAAGCGTCAAATGTGCTTGTTATTGTGTTATGTTTGGTCATCATCATTCATTACACATGTCTGTGTGTGTTTTAATAAAAGCCTGTTTGCTCGGACACTCACTGCCCTGCTACATCTCATATGAGTCAACACAAGTTCCTCTTTAGCTCCACTTGCTCATGTGTGCTCACATCTCAATGATGTATAGATCTGGTTTCCACAGCAGCTTCTCATCAATGGTGAACTCGGTGATGCCACAGAACTGCGCCGGGTCCCACGAGATGTGCTCGTTATTCCAGATCTGCAGAGAAACACGGCTTCATATCCCGACTTTTATCTGAGGACGGGAGTAGAACCCGACTCACCATCGTTGCCCACAGTAGAGGAATAAACAACTGAGATTTCTCCACCTGGAAAATGACGTAAATCAATCATCTTCAAACCATTTTGATCTATCGTTAGTAACCCATGTGTGTATCATTGGACTGACAGACGGTAAAGAAAACATGGAATGCATAAAAGCAGTTTTTGTCACTACAATGTCATAGATATTTATGTAAGAACTTAATTGTTATAATTAAGAAAACATGGTAAATGTCTAGAAATCAGTTCTTAAATTAAATTCCTATATATATATATACAGGTATATATTTTAGTTTTTTTGGTTTATTCATTAAACTCAGATAAACCGGTGACATGTTTGATATCAACTTCAGCGGTGATTTTGTTTTCATTTGTTTACATAATAACACAAGAAAATAAGATTCAAATATCGCTGTAATCATTTGACTTTTTTTGCTCTTTAATAACAACATTAACTAGTTGTTTGCATAAATATTCAAACACAGGTTTTAAGAAATGAGCTGGTAGTGATATTTAACTTACCACTGCCAGGATAGCGTAGAGGAGAATGTCCAGCTGCACGTTGGTGACATGAGTGTGGTCGGTGACTGGTCGTGTCATTTTGAACTTGCTGCTGTCCGTGGTCATGTTCAGATAGTCCACGATTTCATAGTAGTTGCACACTTTCTTGCACGTGACACATCCTTGTTAAAAGAAGTATTTTAAATAATCTTTAAAAATATGCTTCAGCTTAATATTATTTAAAAAGAAGCAAAATTCACTTAATTTATTATATAGTTTAATCATTCTATATTGTATTAATGTGAGAGTGTAAAAGTCTATAAATGATTATAGCACCTTGTTTTTTTTATTCTTTAGATAAATGTCTGGTTCAACTAAAGGTTCATTTGTTTGTACAAATATAAAAAATATATACAAAAAAAAGTTCTTACATCAATAGACATATAATTATTTTTTACTGTATTTGTATGTTAAGCATATCTTTGATTTATTCGGTTTATCATGTGATATATTGTTAATGTTGTGATATATATACTGTATTTTAAATTTTCAATCTTAGATTTAAAAAACAAACAACATAGTAAGAATATGTTCTTATTAATCCAACAAATTCAATCAACAGTTGGCAGTTTGTTAGCAGCATGTGTTTTAATTGTCTTTTTAATAAATATTACATTTAAAATCTATTATATTTTTTATTTAAAAAGAAAATCTTACCTGCCAAGATCAGGACCATGAACGCAACACGGACCATACCTGTACCAGTGTGAGTGTGTGTTCAGCTGTTTTGGATTTAAAAAGGTGGGCTCGGTAAAAAAGGACTGACCCCACCCTAAAGCAACCTCAGGTGTTGGATTGTCCTGGATGATCCCTTTAGAGGCCGAATAAAGAGCAATGACACCCCTGAAGACGAGGCAGGTGAGAAGATGTATGAGTTTAATATGTCTTAAAGTACACACACACACACACACACACACACACAGAGAAAGAGAGCGAATGAAGGAGGAGTTCCACTCAGCTCAGAAGAGGAACTTGATCACCTAAATGGTGTCATAATAACATTAGACCCTTTCCTCTGCTGAACTCGTGTCCTTCCCTCATAATGACTTTTATCAGTAGAAGAACATGGAAAACTGATCCTCATTTGTGTGTCAGGAAGAAAGCTTTGCTCGATCTGTGCCCATCACAACTAAAACATCACTTCAGTTGAACATTAAAGATTTCAGTTTTTTTGTGAGTTTAGTCCTTGTATGTTCACATAAATATACTTTTCATATTATCAAATCAATGAAAGTAAGATTTGTATCCTGTTACACTGTTAGGTCAAGCAGAGATTTGTTTAAGGTTGTTAACTTACGCTGCCAAGGAGGTTTTGTACACAACAGGTAAGAGATGATTGACTTTCTCGTAGGTTGTGTCACCTACTGCAATGAGTTTTTGATGATGCATGATCAAGTTGTTTAGATTTTTTACAATGGCATAATAACTTCTTTGCAGGGGTCTACACTCACTGAGTACTTTGTTTCAAATTTTTCTTTGATACAAATATTTCTTCGATATACACAAACAAATATATATATATATATATATACAGGACTACATAAGATATACCGTACATACAAAGACTGTAAGAGTGCAGACCTCCACCAAGCAGCTCACGTCAACTTGAATTATGATTTTGAAAGCATTTAAAAATATTATTTTAAAATATGCTTCAGCTTAATATTATTTGATAAGCAGCAACATTAAAATACTTTATTATATAGTTTAATATATTTTTATTAACGTGAGAGTGTTTGTCATGTAAAAATGATTATAGCACTTTGTTTTCTTTATTTTCTATTTTATTTGAATGTCTGGTTCAACTATAGGTTCATTTATTTGTACAATATAAAGATATATAAAAAATAGATCATAACCACTTAAGTTCTTACATCAAAAGTTATGACATTGTACTGACAAAAATAGTGATTTTAAGGCATTCCATGTCAGTCACATGATACACACAGGAGTTACTAATCTATTTTTAAAACTGTCTGAAGAGAAAAAAATCGCTCCAATTACTTTCCTCAACTGTATGTTTATGTTAAAAAAAAAGCTTTGATTTATTTGGTTCATCATGTGATATTTTGTGAATGTTGTAATGTGTATACTGCATTTTCAATTTTCAAAAAAACAGTTTATTTGATTTGTTTTGTGCAAATATTTTATTTTTCCCCTTTTAACCATTCAATGTACTCCACCAAAATGCATCGGAAAAAGACACTTAATGTTCAGTGGCAAAAACTTTATTGTCTTCGACGGTTTTGACATTTTCACTCACTAGAAAAGTGCGTTTATGAACATTTTTTTGGAACCTTTGATAGCAGATAAGTATGATATAATAGTGCAGAACTCTCGGCGGTCAAGTTTCCAAACACTATGACCGATCAATCAACCACTGACCACGACTAACATGCGAACTCCTCTATCATGCGCCACAGCGTGTTCGTCTAGGAAACGGCTAAAAGTGCGTCTGCAGATATCATCCCTTTTGTGTTGCTAAGTGAGCATGCGTGCGCGCACGTGTGTAAACGTTTGAGAGGAAACTGTAACTTTCAACGACGTTCTAAGAAACAACAGTGTTTTCAAGTAAACACAGAACAACAGTAACGGGTGAGATTTACATTACAAAACAACAGTAACGGAGAAAATGCCAGCAAATCACAAATTAAGTCAAATGACATTGAAAACAAGTTTAAAGAACAAAAAAAAAAAAAGGGGGGGATCAGAACACAATGGTCCGTCTGTAGGAGCGCTGGTTTATTGCTTGTGGTGGTTCAAGTTGCCCTTGAATAATACTGACTAAATGAGCTGCACGACAAGAGGGTGTTAGTGTTGAGAGTCTGAAGTCTCCCGTGTAACAAGTTAACTGTCCTACATTCTGGTTCCACTTACGGTCATTTTTGGCCACAAGTGTCCGTGTAAGTGCTTTGACAGAAGAGAGGCGTGAGTGACGGCGGGAGGGAAGAGGAGTCCAGCATGCCGAGTGACGTCAGCCTTAACAGTCTGACACCATCATCGCTCAGCACTTAGTTCAACAACATTTTCCTGTTTCACCAAATGTAGCTTTCGTCTTGACCTGTGAGATGCTGAGGGACACTGTCAATGATTCAGTACCAACCATGACTCGGCGATTATATTTCAAACCCTGGATCGGATTTGAACCTAATCGTTTAAATTCACTCAGCATTTCTTCGATAAAGTACCATTGTTTCCTGTACGCGATTCGAGAGAAAGTGACCAATCAAACCTCTCCATCTATCCATCTTTGACGGGGTATGGGTGACGGGGTGTCGTGAACTACCGTGACTAAACAAACTGAATCGTCTAAAGAAACCTGGATGCGAGATGAAAACACCATCATGTGGATTCAACACGATAGGTCAGGACATAGGAAGAAGGTTCGAACCCCAGACATCTCTCTCGCTGGTTGTTTGGAGGAGAAGAGGCTCAAGGAAGTCAACATCACACTGCTCCAAGAAATAAATAAAAGAAGTCGGCATAGGTTCAAAAGTGCACGAACAAAGACCCTCCTCTCTTCTCCTCCCATCACTGAGTTTCAGCAACGACAATCATGAGGCGGGGGTGGGGGGTCGGGGGGGGTTGTTGTTTAGGGGTTCCTACTGCGGCTCCGGATGATGTAGTTAGGTTAGTGTGCATTTGTGTCAGATGAAGAGGGGGTGGGTCGGTTTGGGACTCTGGTCGCCCCGGGTCTCGCCCTGATCCTCCAGGTTAATGTTGCTGGTGGAGGTGTGGTGGGGGAGGGGCTCCAAGACGGGTCTGTAGCCGCCCAAGTACATCAGACCTGACGGGGGGGAAAAAAACGTGTTATTCGAGGTGAGTCATCTTCAAATTTCACAACACTTTCGATTCCTGCGCTTCAATCCTAAAGAGTATTCATTTAAAGAGGCGTCATTATATTTTCTTGAATGTTTTCTTATCAATACAAATAAACTTAGTTATTTTCTCAAATCTGACTTAGCTCATTAAACACTTACTGTATGTAATAACCTCTATTCTACTAAATTATTATTGGTCCACAGGTTGTTTATTTTATTTTATTTTTTTTTGGGGGGGGGGGGGGTCTCATAGTTAAAATAATTGATAACCCACTGTCTGCTCTACCAGCTAACAGTCCTCCATACCTAGTCCTCAATACGCACTGGACACGACTCCCCATCTGTCCAGGAGGCGATGACGGCACAAGGAGGAAAATAGAAGTCCATAGAAAGACAGCAGGAGACGTGAAGGATGATGAGGAGGGGGGGGGGGCGAAGGAAGAGAGAAATAACAAAAGACTTTACGACACACGGAGAAGAAACAACAGTCGCCGTCAAACACAAGAAGATGAGGCTGAGATACGAGGGGAGTCTCTTCAAATGTTTACAAATATACAAAACTATTCAGTGTGTCCTTGACCTCAATGTTAAATACAATGATTACCCTGAGCTCACTCAAGTTCTATTCGTGGCCACAAGGTGGCGCTAACTTCAGACTGTTGACATTGAGTTTTAGTTAGCAAATCGTTGCATGTTGCCTTCCTTAACAACCACTAGGGGGAGGTAGTGAAGAGGTGAAAGGGGGAGTTAAGGCAAAGCATTGGGAGATGTGGATCTGGACCTTCAATGTGACCTACACATGCACGGAGAACAATGGTCACACACGATGGACGCACACGCAAACACGCTGAATACTGGGGGGCTTCAGCTGAGGTGGGGTGAGTAAGCAATGAAGCACCACAAAACAAGAGAGAGGGGGGACAAGGGGGCGCCAGATTTCCATGCTCGGCACAGATGTGAGTCAAACCTCGCCTACGGTCTTAGACGCGTTTAAAAGGGCCCATCTCCCAATCAGAACCCTCATGCACCCCCCAACCCAGACACCCACCCACCCACCCTCGCCTCCACTCCGACATGCCAGTCGTCCGCTGTCATTGGTCGACAAGGGGCCACTCACCGGCAAAACGGCTGTTTGGCTCATTATCCAGCCCCAAAGAGGGCGTGTCGCAGAGGGCGACGCCCTGATTGTTATTGGCCAACTCGGAACACCTGCTCCGACCACCTGCAAGCGAGGGCAAAGGTCAAAGAAGAGCAGCCAGGCACAGCAAGGGAGGGTGAGACAGGCGAGGGGAGGGAGTGATGCTCATGCTGGACCTAAACAACAGGATGATCAGAAATCAATCTGCGATCATTGTCGACGCCCCAGAATATGAAGAACAATGAATAACTTAATGTATCAATTACCATTAAAAAGACAAATTTATTAATTTATAATTACATAATTTAGCATCCTTCATATTAAAAAGTGAGTGTTTCTCAAGCTTTCAATAACTTTTGCAGTCCGCTATCTTTATTGAGGAGGTTGTTGCCTTGGTAGTTAGCAGATTATATTTTGGTAGCAGATGTTATAATAATATGGTTATTATCAATATCATAGTAGCAGTCATATTCAAGTGTTTCCATAGCGCTAAACATGTTGATTTGGAACATGAAGAAAAAGCTTAAATCATGTTTTTTCACATTTCTGAGTTTCATTGAAACCCATTTATTGGTATCCGTTTAATTATTGTATTCTTCTCTCTTTTGACATGTAGTTATAACCTTAACTTATCTTTGTTTCTATGGCTGCTGTTCTTGACTTTTCTTTTACTGCTACTTGATTTAGCTGTAAAGGCCGTTTTAAAGACTTTTGTTCTGCCTATGACTTACAATATTGTTAATAGTATGGTGAACTTTTTATTAAATTTAAATGAGATAATTGTCTCGTTTTTTCCCCCCAATCTATGATGTGTTGCATTCTATTTTATTTTTTAAATAGATGTAAAGGTTATGGTTTTAACATAATGATTGTTTCTGTTCTGTGTCAGATTAACATTGTTTTTTAATAATTGTGTGTCACATTTTAAATCTGCATGAAGCTCCCTGTGCACTAGAAAATATAAACGCTGACTAGATCTGACTTGTCTTAAGAGTCAGATCTAATCTAATAAGATCATGAAGCTTCGTCATGGGATTGAACAGATAATCTAACAGAAGTTGTGTTTCCCAGCACGGCCTCAACATGAGCAGGGTCATGTGTGAGAGTCTGCATGTTGACAGAGACCATCACAGGATGAGATTAACACATGATTGACAGCCACAACATTGACGGAGGTCTTCTCAGCAAGCACGTAAACTACCCCCAGCACAGGTTCTTTCCCCTCCTGCAGACTTGGCCGCACAAATATTCAGACATTGATTTGGACCGAACACGCACAAGACATCTGCTCATTCACATACAGACTCCACTTGATGAGAGGTGACCTTGTTTTGTTTGCTTCAAACCCAGCAGGCGACAGACACACCCAGAAAATCACTACCGCGCACACACACATCATCAGCATCCTGTGGATTTGTACGGAGCATGCAGAAGCTTTTTCTCCTCATGTTGCAGCAACCAAAGCAGCAAATGTGATACAATATGTAACAAGAACAGGCAAAATAAAGAAAACAGAACAAATCATGCAAACACAAGTCTGACAACAAACGTGTTGTAAAACCTCTATTTCTTAATGTACCTCGAACTAAACATGTCTTTTTCTTAATCAACAGAGTGAAAACATGGTAAAATGGCCAGAAGGTTGGATGATAACCGTGTTTTTTTCCTTCGATAGTAAGTTAAAAAGTCAGAAGCTCCACAGTCACGTAAAAAAAAGAGGAGCAGCCTTGTTGTCTTGTTGATTTGAAACTCTGGTACAATTGAAGGTTCATTGCATCATAAATAAGAAAGTAAGTAAGTAAAGGTGAATTGTAACATCTTCCATGTTTCCTAGATAATAACACTTGAGTTCTTACATCAATATGACATTGTACTAACAAAAAAACAGTGATTTTCTTCCTAGTCTGTTAGTCACATGATATACACAGGAGTTACTACTTGATTGATGAACCATTGTTTGAAGAAAACAAGGCTGCTCTGATCATTATTATTTATCACATGACTGTAGCTGTACAAAAAAAAAAACCTCAGTCAAAATTAGAACCTGTGATTATGGTGCTTTGGTCATGCAGGAGTTGTGCTTGCACATGCCTCTGCCTGCGCTGGACTTTTGCCACGCCTATAAATTGTCAAATATTAATACTCAATAATACTCAGTAATACTCATGAACGAGAAGGTTGGATGTGATGTGTCAGCGGGAAAAGGGCGTCAGCACTTTTACCTTTTCCATTGGACATGGACGAGCAGTCTTCTTCAGTCAGGTCGTTTCCCTGCAAAGTCATAAACCATCTCTTAGTAATAAGAAACATCTGAAACATGCTGTAAATTTGTGTAATAAAAGACAAGTTAAGATGAACACTAAAGTTAAACTTGTTTGTAACCTAGAGAAAGGCATTGAGTCATAATGTTAAGGCTGTAGTTCAATAATGATCCATAAAGAAGTCACCTCTGAGTCCTGCTCCTCGACCATGGAGTACTTTTGCTCCTTCATTTCCTGATTGAAAAAAAGAGTTTCTGGATCAGCAGAAGCAGCTTGAAGTTCAACACCACTTTAGAAAAGGTTTGATTCTCACCACCTCCTGTTGTGAGGGAGCCCGACTCTCCATGGGGGCGTCCTGGATATCTTCCCCCTCCGCCCCGTCATCCCCCGCCGGCTCACCTTCCACCCCGGCCAGGTAGGACCCTGACATGGAGGACATGGTGTCAGTGCTGATGTGGGAGTGCTGCGAGTGCGACGAGGCCATGGACATCACTGACTGGGCCAAGCTGCTGCTCACTGGGTCTGGTGGACACACACAGACACATGTCATTGTCCCGCCTGCTTGTGCACTTCTGCGTCGGACTTAGGCAGCTTCTTGATTTCAACCTTTTTTTATTCCACAACAAGAACCGTGATACAATCTGAAAATACTTATCTCAGTCCGTTTCACTTTTGTATTTATTAAAAAGAAAATCAAACAAGATTATAACTAGATATTGCAAGAGAAGGAAGCAATGCCGTTATTGTCCACAAGGGGCACGCGTTTACGTGTGGTAGTAGAATAGTTGTTTGAGGGGTGTCTCTAGGTCAAAGTAAATTGATGTCAATGTTAATTTGGTAACCCATAGAGATGCAAGACTTGTTCAAATAAGTGGGCCAAAGATGATGAATGTCAACAATATGAGTAAAACTGGAATTTGTTTTGTAAAGGGAGACAAAGAGACACAGAGATCATTTAGATAAATGAGGCCTGAAATAATTAAACACAATATCAAAATGTACTTTTAGTTAAATATTAATTTCGCTTTGGCCCAAGAAATGAACTAAAAAAAAGAATTGGGCCCCTTGAGTGAATGACCTCCTTACATAAAAAAAATGAATACGCTAAAATGTACAATATTTTATTGAGTATTTTCATCACTATTCACATCGCCGCTGGACAGAAATCAGCTCTACCTTTGACCAATCACAACAAAAGGAGGCGTGTTTAAAAAAAATTGCTGGACTGGGATCTAAATTTAATTTTAAATATGCTGAAATGACCTTTGATATTGTAGTTACACTGGATCATACACACTTTAGAATTGTTTGTAGTATCTGAAGTCCTTTTCTCTAAAAATACACTTTAGTATTCAATAGTACAGCATTTTAAATAGTCTCTGATACGAGACGTTACATGATAACAAGTCATTCTTGAATTAAAGAGTGTTGGATTAACGGGGGCTTATAATGAAATGTTCCAGCATGCATTGCAGAAGAGGAAAGTTGCACTGGCCTGTTGTTTGTATGCGTTTACCTCTCTACAGATCTTATCTTATTGTAGGGGTATAGTCATTTGATGATATTGAATGAACAATTTGGTGGTAAAAGTGCTTGATGTTCAAATAGTGTACCACATGTATTCTTTTTCCCCTGGTAGGCCTATCTTGCACAAAGAAGCAGTGATTATTCCCTCACCATGGATACAGATGCTGGATTTGACAGTTGATTTTTTTTAAATAAAAATTAAAACTACATCAGAACCAGTGAATCTGTTTACAGAGACAGAAATGACTAAATCTGCCAGCATTTTATGTAAATTGCAAGTTTATTCTACACAGCGACGAAACCAAAATGTGTATCATATGGAAGAAGAAAAAAACGCTGGTGTAGTAAAACAGTTGTTTCATCATATTACAAATATAAACTTCACAGTGGTATGAGCGGATCTCATATTTATTTTTCTAACATTTTTCTAAATGTCTGTATTTGGAATGAAAGACAGCATCATAAGTACTGTAATTGACTCGCTGAAATAAGATGCTACTTATTATTGTCTGTGTGCACGTACCTTCAGGGGAAGTAATGGTCGAAGAGAGTGGTGTTCCCGCACATGATAACTGGTCGATGGCTCCAGAGGAGGAGAGAGTCAGGTTTTCACTGTCTGGAGTGATTCCACTCTGTGGATGATCTCAGGTTTAAAACAAAAGAATCTCTCCACATCCCATAATAGTTCTTTGACTGACATACCTCTTGATGGTTTACAGCATGTTTTTGACGACACCCGTCAAGTTCACTACAAGACTTCTCATCCTCTTCTTCCGGGAGCACAGAGGAATTCTGGGATAGGGATCTACGAAAAAAGATGTTTTTAAGAAATTTAGTCTTCAAATATTTTTTACCAATTGTAAGTGCAAGTGTTAAGCTACAACTTAGTAATAAATTGTTTGTATTTATGTTTATAACTTAGTTAAATACAAAAAACTCTAAATAGAAGAACATAATGACCTTGGTATTTATAGCACGTGATGTTTTTTTCCAAATTGTTCCTGAACTTGACTTAACCTTGATTCCCAATGCAGTTAAATTCAGACTTACTTTGAACTGCTCTTCTTGAGCTTCAGTCCCTGGCTGGAATTAGAATGATCTAGAGGAGAGAGCGATCTTGCCGGTGCCGGGTGAGGTTCACTGCTGTACGGTGGCAACACTCCAGGGACGTGACTGGGTCCAGAGTGAAGCGGAGGAGTCACGGACGTGTTCAGAGGTCCATTCAGGGCCTCCAGGAGCGACACTGCCTCGTAGCCAGGAGGGATGTGGTCCGACGCCTGCAGAGAGACTCATTCAGTACGTTTGATGGAGTCGATGTTGCCTATGAATCAGTAGAGCTGCAGCTGTACCGAGTGCTCCTCCGAGTCTGAGGTCTGTGAGGTGATGACCGGGTTGAAGGTAGTGGGTGTTAAAGGACTGAGCTTCTTCCTCATGGCTCGGATTTGCAGCAGAGCTCGGAATGCTAGAGAAAAGAAAGAAGCACAGACAGAGAGGGATTTAATTTTTTTTTTTTTAATAATTCAAATCAAGAATAGGTTACATAGTAGAATTATCGTTTCCACTATTTACTTACAGAAAAAAAAATGTTGCGGGTTTCGTATTTCATTGTCATATTCTTTCAATAGATGAATAACAGTTAAGATCCAAACAGAACATTCCTACATCCCATCTATAAATGGCTGTGTGCCGTGTCAAATTTTCTGAAGGTTTCTTCCAGATCTCAACCCATAAAATATGGGTGAAATATGAAATATTCCATCCCCTTCATCCAACCAGGTGTGGAGAGTTGGTTAGTGAATCCATCTTTTGTCAAAACATCTTCCCAAAATATAGCACATAAGCCTCCCCACTAATATCGTTTGCATCCATATATATTTTTTTCTTTTAAGCAAATGGATTTCCAATTATCCACTGCGCCAAATTCCCATTTGTCCCATGTTTAGAGCAAATTACTTCCGTTCTTTTCAGTTCAGGTTTGGAGACCATTTATGATGGTGACCGTTTATCAAAGTTAGCTGAGTAGTATTTATTTCCTCTTTTTAAACTGTTTTCAATTGCTTTATTATCACTTGCTTACCATAAAGTCCCCTTCTTTAGACATCAGTTTTTCTGTTAAAGGTTGTATAATCTCTGTTCATTTGTTTATCACAACCAAATCACTAGCATCTTCTTACACCCGAAAATGAACATAAATCTTCATTTAATTGTGAGCCAACCAGCACCAGATACAATAATTTTACAGTCCAGATTTAACGGGCCACGAGTGAAAATATACAAACATTCTCAAATGTATCATTTTATTTTTACACTTTCTTCGCCATTTAAAAATTTTGTTGTATCCATGTGGCTCCTTCACTGAATTTATTGAACACAAATTTGTAGGGGAAAAAAACAAAAGTTAAATTTATGTCCATCTATTTTTTTAATAGGAAGCTCATGGTTTATAGAGTTTAGTTAGTTCCTCTACTGGCATGAAAATGAAACCTTTTTTTTTCTTGATCCGAAACATTTCAAGGAAATAAAGATTTTTTCCTGGCGACAAAAACTATGTTGTAGCTCAACGGAAATGTACAATTGCCCTTTTTATCTTCAATATTTTGAATGATGTTTTGGGACTAAAAAAGTGCCGACACTGCTACTTTTTCTCAATCGTATTGAATATGAATTAGTGTGATTTTGTGATGCATAGAACCTTTTGATTCAAATATTTGGTTCTGAACAGACACTCACGCAGTCTGCAGATTGGACAGCAGTTGGCCTGGTAACGTAGTGTGTCAGCACAAGCGTTACACAGACACAGATGTCTGCACGGCAGGATGAGTGTGTCCCTCACGTCCGACAGACACACAACACACTCGGCGCTATTGTCGCTGATCTCGTCATCCGCCACCTGAAGAGAGAGGAAAAAAAAGGGGGATTTAATAAGAACATAATCCAGAGTGATTGGATTCATCGGTGCAGCGGACTGACACTCACCTTCGATTCCTGGCTGTTGTACTTGTTCTCTATTCCGTAGATCTCCTGCAGCAGATAACTCACACCATCCACCTGGGAACAAAAACGTAGAGCAGATTAAAGAGAGACGGTCACACAAGGCAAGTGTCGACACAAAGCTTTGCTGCTGCCTTCATTTCAAAAGCATGAAATTCAAGTAGATGGACTCACCACTTGCTTCTGCTTTAGAGGTTTCAAACAGTAGCTGCCGTCCATGTGCTGCCAAGACAGAAATGAACTATTGTAAACGTGAGAGACACACAATTACAAGTTCCTATTAATTATTAAAAAATATCTGATGCTAACATTAGCATAACTTTCACACCTAATGTTAAGCCTTATACGCAATGTATAGAATGAATGCTTGTTTACCTTTTCAAATGTAGCCAGCAGTATATGAGAGTGACCCAAGTGCTCTGTAGATAAAGACAAGTCTGAGTAAAAGATCATTTTTGCATCGTTCATTTGACAATGTAGTGAAAATCTGACCTTCTCCCTCGTCCACCACCGCCTGCACCACCATAGGGAAAATCTCCTTGTCCATGTCAAACAGCAGCTGAGAAGGGGAAAAAAACACACATTCCAATCCGTCATGGATGTCAATGGACTATTTTGAAAAAGGGTTCTCACCTCGTCGTCGGCCCACTCGCTCAGGTTGACGGTGTGTGACGGCAGACAGAACTGCTGAGAGACTCCTCTCTTGAAGTGCACCGTCTCTGACTGCAGGGAGGGGTCCTGAGGAAGGTAGCTGTGGGGAGCAGTTTGAAGTTTTATATGTGGATCAGCAACTATTTGAGAAAACCGAAGCTTAAAAAGCTCATTATGATGTTTTTAAATATATAACAGGAGTGAGAGCTGCATTTTATTAACATAGCAACAGGGAGTTAGATTGCACCTCACAAGAAACGCATTTTTTGTCCAGGAAAAATCTGCTCCATGATAAATCTGCTACACCCTTCATGCAGGCAATGAAGAAATGTGTCCTGATTATTAATGAATTTCATCGCAGCAGATGGCAAATTGTGCAGAGGATATTGATTTACATAAAAACTAAAATATAAAAATCACATTTTAACAATTAAATATTAGCATTTGATGAATTGTAATAACATTAAATTAATAATTCTCATAAACCAATAAACCATAGTATACTATACTGCTAAATACTATTTAAACTACAGTATATACTTAACTTTAGTCATTATTGAACAAGTTACCAAACCAAATAAAACCCCACAATAGGTATCAAATAAAATAATATTTTAAGAGGTTTAAAGCAACATCGTGTAACATTTGGGCCTTTTTTTTGTGTTCATATTTTCTGTAACGATGGGTTTAATTTTAAAGATTCTTAAACAGGCCAAACAAGAGGATCTCAATTTAAAAAGCAAATGCACATGCGAAAAGTGGAAACTGAGGTTCTACTACATTGCAGTTAAGGAGGAAGCCAGAGAAAACATTTAATGTTGTGTGTGTTTAAACTACTAACAATAGCTAAAAAAAAAACTGAAAATTCAAAGGTGACACAATACTCTTGCTTGGTTGGTGATTTTTCACTTTCCTCCAGCTAGCAATTTGACTAGTATTTTCATTTTTGGTTTATCAAACATACACTTGAGCTGCGGCTTCTCTTTCAATGCATTGTATTCATTGACGACCAAAGACCATCGTGACATTTAGCATCGCTGAGTGTTTGGCTTTGTTCCGTCTGCTTTTAGATTCATGTGTTTATTCTAGCTGTGAAGGAGAGCGTTTGCATCAGAAGGACGTCTGCGGTCGCAACATCAACATGTGGGAGAGGACAAGAGGTTGTTCAAAGACAACAACAGACACATGCCTGAAACACATTTCCATCTCATTGGTCACCCCTCGTACTCATATCTTTGTATGAATCTGTGTTTGTAATGTGCGAGTTATGCGCCCCTTGGTGTGGGTAGAATAGAAAAACCGACAGTATCGATCATTGTCCATTTACTAAACATTCATACTAAATACTTTAGTATTTAGCTAACCGGACACAACTAAAGATTCTAATGGGATTCCTGTCCAAACCCTCAATATTGTCAGTAAAAAGCACTTACACTGGCACACCACTGTGAAACTCCTCTATGGCCTGGTAGTAGATGGTAATGGCCACCTGAGTATCGCAATCAAAGGTGAACTCGACGTTGTAACAGGCTCGGTTCTTCCCAGCCGCTTCGTCTCCAGGGAGCTTCAGGTCCTCACTGCAGCTGGATGGAAAAGAGAAGCTCATAAAGCCAATAGCCTTTAGCTCAGTAGCCATTTCTGCTGAGCGCTTGCTAGACAAGGCAAGTAGACTATTGGTTATCTGTGATTAAGTTACTAATCATCTGTTAAAAGTTGTCAAGAACAACCGAGTCAAACCGTACAAGATACAAGTCACGATGCAAATCGAGACGTACCGTACAAGTCGTAACGTGTCCTTACGGATGTTTATAAGGCTTCGTAACGTCTTCACTGGTTCCTGAGGTGGAGGTGCAGCATATGGAAACTGCAACCAAAGAACAACATTTGTCATGGCACAGGTCAGAAAAGCCACAGAACAGTCTTGGTTTCCCTGCTCGATGTTTGACCTTAACTCAGATATATTTCTGTCAGTGAGCACTGATCAAGCTAGCGCTGACAAGTGCTGATGCAAAGAGAAAAATCTGCTTTGACCGAGTCCTTCCAGTGGCAAGACTGACACCGCAGTATTGGTCTTTTCTCCACAAAGTAGAACCACAGACATTTACAACGTTCAAAAATAAAACATGAAAAACGATCTCAAACAGGGAAGATGAGAAAACGTATTGTTATCCTTAATCAAAACCTCAATCTAAATTGGCTTCTGGCTTTTATTGTATGATTGGTAAAAATGTGCCGACTTTGCGTAAGGAGAGCCAGGGTGGTTCGAGGATCTCTGGACGGGAAACACGCAGGATGTGGTCGGTTAGCTCCACACTCTACAACCACTCATCTGTGTGTTTGCATTGCCACCAGCTTTCAGTACAATTCCACATCTCAGCAGGCGTCACACACACACACACACGCTGCGATGAACCAAGTCTTTCAGTTAAGCCTGGACTTTCGAGTTTGATGGTAAGATACAGCCTTTAAATTAGGGTAGCAGAAGAGGAGTCAACAATTTGCAACAACACTGTAAGCAACAAAAACAATAGTTTAAGATAACTATGAAATAAATATTTCCTTCTTCAAAAACGAAGTATATACTTAGTATATTAGTATAGTATATATCTTCTATACTCTCATCTTTTCTCTCACTGTATCCTCCCTCGCTTTTTTCTCCATCCATCCGTCTACCCCCCTATTCCCCTCCCAGTCGGTCACAGCAGGAGGCCATTCACACCGAGTCTGGTTCTGCTCGAGTCTCCTAAAGGAAATTTTTCCTCACCACTGCCACGATGTGATTCACTCATTGTTAAGTTGCTGGGATCTGTTTATCTTTTTTCAAATATAGTCTTACTTAAACTGTCAAGTGAGATAACTTCGTTATGATAATTATATGTAAATAAAATTGAATTGAAGTGAGAAAGTACTATAGGCTTGAATGTTTACAGTAGATTGTGTAGGGTTTATGTCAACCACATACAAACTGCAACGGCAAATAACGAGTAATACTAAATTTCAAATTCATAAAAATAAATGAGAAATGTTATTATGTGTAAATACTATACATATCAAATTAAGTCATAGTTACAAAATCAAGCAATCGACTACAATGTAAGCAGATTTTGCGATAAAGTCTTATATATATATACACATCTTATCTTTTCTAAAAAAAAAAGTGGTGGTGGTTTCTATCTTCTTTCTTGGTTTCATCTGGAGGGTTGCATCTTAACCCACAGTTATTTTCTTCCATCATCTAAACGAACACCAAAATATTGTGTGTGAAATCATATTGAGTCCTCCATTGATGGCAAACAGATTCCATCAACTGAAATGTTTAAGCGGCCAGGCAGGAAATCCTTTGGTTCATACCAGCGATGAACTTGCAGGGAGAAAAACGGCAAGGGATGAAATGTGAAACAGATATGGAAGAACTCCAATTTCTCTGCAATCATCTTTCTAAAATTAGGATAGCAGTGTTCCGCCCTGGTGATGTAGGTGGCTCTAATCCGCCCTCTGGGTAGAAAATTAATTTTGTTGTTCAAGGGTTTACTAGTCAATAGGTTTCTGGCAGATGGTTCAGTTCAATGATTAATCCAAAAGACGGTTTTGTTTTTTAGTCCCCCTGCACTGCTCCACAAATATGCTGACAGCTGCACTATATTTAGACACAATCCTCCTTCATTTCCCCCCCTTATACAACATATGTTTTTGTCTCTTCAAAATTTCAAAACACAATGAGTGACTGTAGAATTGCAGTATTGATTCTCTCTCATCGAGTCTTAACCATTCATTTATGTGGTACGTGGGGTTATTTTTGTATTTGAAACAATGACCAGGGTTTTTCTTGAGGTAGGGCAACTTTGACAACATTTGTTATAGAAGCCTAAATTAATGAATATACATCATTTTATTTCATCAATGGCTCACACTCATCCCTTGTTCTGGATAGAATCAACACTATACATCCCTACATTTTTTCTTTTAGGTCAACAATAAAGATCTTGTTACTACAAAAAAATACTTACTGGTACAGGTCTGGTTCCAAGGAAATTCAGATCTGTGTTTTCCCCAAACAGGTAACCCTCTGGGTGGGTGGAATCAAACTTTTCTCCCCCCATGATGAAATGGCTGGCAAAATAATTACCTGCAAATAAGAATTAGTGAATCAGTCACAAGTGTTTAAACTACCAAGTCATGAGTAACCTGAGGCAGGTATGTATAGACACATGTTTTAAAAAAGCACTAAAGGCACGTCAATGCAATAAAATATCATTGTGACGCCTAAGAGCCCACTACACTGAGATCAATTGACAACACAAAATTGACTTGTGTTCATTTTCTTCAACTCAAGTGCTATTGTGTACAGTACATTATGTGTGTCTTTTTTCAATTGTCTTGGCCTCGACCTGGAAAAAGTCTTGGTCTTGAGTCATATCTTGGTCTCTACCGCGACTCTAGTTGAAGATAATAACACACATAACTGACACCATCCTGGTGTGATACAGTGTAAAGTGCTAAGTATACAGTGCATCCTGACTTTTAATAACTGGTTGGGGTTTGCTTCATGAGACCTTAATAATAATTTACAATGTTTAAATACAGTTTGTACCATCTAACAACAGTTGAGAAAATGTCTGGGCCTAAAATTCGTCATCGAATAAATGTTACTTAAGAAAGAAAAACAAAGATAAATAAATCTTGTTGTTTCAAGCATTTGGAAGGACAAACTAGTCCAAGGCTTTGACATAAGATCCTGCAGAAAGGAACTTATCCCGAAAGATCAGGTTCACAACCTCACTTCCTTCTATCTGTTGTCTCAACCAGAAAACAGACGCTTAATAATGCAGCCAGAGATGCATCTATATAGTGAGAGAATTACTAAAGCATCCATGAACCAACTTGGATTTCATCATATCTCATCCAACCCTCAGTTCTATCGCTGTTTTGTGAAGTATGAGAGACCACAACTTTCTCGCAATAAGTCACATAAAATTGTGATAAAAACACATAATTGAAGTCCAAAGGGGTCGAAGTTGTAGCTCGACCTGCTCTTGGATTCTGTTTTTTCATTACTCACAAGAAAAATCTAAATTTGAAAATTATACATTTTCACACATGAGACTCCGTCAGTTACTGAAATATCTGAAGGTTATTCTGTTTATGGTTTGGGAGGAAGTGACAAAACTATATCATAAGCCACTACCCAGCATTCTAGTTAAATGACGAATCGTAAATAATTCTCTGGTTTGTAACTGACCAAAAAACAACAGACAAATACAGACACAATTTCAAGTTCTTCACTGCATGGTAGGAATTAATTATTTAACAGTACAGGTTTCGTTTATTTAGCTTCAGGTTAAAACAAATCTCGGAAACGATATGCAGCTATTGAAAATCATAGCAAAAATCCTTCCTTTAACCATTGACAGTGTCCCACATCAGCACCAAAAATGCTAATAGTTGTATATACATATGCCAAGAATACTTTATTATATTATTTTCCCACCCTCTTCTTTCATATGCGACTGTAACCTCTTTAAAATCTAAATAGGTGGTTTGTTTTAGGTTTTGTTTTGATGTTTTTTATTTCTTCCAGCATCACATTTGAGGTACATTTGTTTTTTTTTATTGAGGAGTGTGAGTCAATACACATTTTGCATTAAGGAGATAAAGATCCATAATGAAAGGATTATCTAAAATCTGCTTTCATTCCTACAAGCATGATTCAATTATTTAACAGGAATCCGTCGTGATTCCATCAGCTCGAGTCCAGAACCCTGCTTAGTCTGCAGCTGCAACAGGAGAGAGGAGCCAAGACTGGAACTGAACAGGAAAAGACTCTAATAATTCCTTGTGTTACACGACTACATGTTTTAAATTGAAAAGTATCAACTATGTAAAATATAGCAGAGTATTATTTAAATAAATAAAAAAGACAGTGGTCACTAAAAACGTGTTTTGATGGATGCTTCGGTGCCAAACCCTGCGAAGTGTCTCTTGCATCTTAACCACTGCGGTTATTTCTAATAATAATAATAATAATAACATGATCTGGACACATATAAATAAAATTCCATTCCTTCACTGAGTCGTCGTGATTTCCTCCAGTTTCCACCTGTGGGCCTTGAAAATGTGTTAATCTGATCTTTTTATTATTCTTAAAACACCGTTTCTTAGTCATGTTTTAAACGCCGAACTCGTTCTCGTTGAGTTCGGAACCATCTCCGGTCAACCTACCAGATTTCGGTGGGTATCGATACACCGAATTCGACGGTATGTCCAGTTCTTCCACGCCTATGTTCTGCCTGCTCGTGAAGGCTCCCATCTCCACTCGGATCCAGACCTTCCTGCTCGGCTTTGTTCGTCTCCCTCTTTGTTCGTGATCATATAATCCAGTCCGTGTCCATTTCTCATCAGAATGTTTTTTACGAGGGATTAGTTCTCGTCCAGCTTATCCCTCTGCCTGGTTCCGTGGCTCAGCTCGACAGCAACGACCGTCCCTTTAACGGCGGGGCGACGTGACCACGGACGCCGCAGTGGTGCATCCGTGCACGGTGTGGGTTTTCACCGGTGACTCGGGATGTGTAGCGAACCTCGGTGTGTTCGTGGACATGTTCCGCTCACCGGGTGAAGCGTCGCCCGGTTACTGCTCGGTGTTTTGTTCTATCAACGCGTTTTCGGTGGCTCCCGGTGACGTCAGACAGACACAAATCCGGACGGTGGTTTTGCGCAGTCCCGCTCCTCTAGCTAGCGGCTAGCAAGACTGGACGTGACCTTCCTGAGCTCACAGCGCCGACTGCAGTGCACTTTTTGTCACTGGGATTCAGCGGGTTTTATTCAAACAAACTCCTGAAATAAAGTACTTAAATGTATTAGCATCAAGCTTAAGCTATCTAGAAGCTAAGCTAACATTAGCAGCTTAGACCTTTAGAGCCACAGAATGTAGTAACCCCAAATAAAGACCGTTGGCAAGTAAAAAAAAAAGTGAAGTGAAGATCAGCATAAACAATATGACGAATGTTAGATAAATTATGCTTCAAATCCCACTCATTCTCCCCTTAAAATTGAAGCAATATTGCAACTTGTGGGTTGTTTTGCAGTGGCCAGTACCTTATCAGAATTGACCTACGAAGGAAAGACAAAACTATCAGCTCATCCATACACATGGGTATTGGTATGTATTTTACAGTTGCCACTAAAACTAAAAGGAATCTGCTCTTAGATTCTGTTTTTCTTATTCAAAAGAAAAATAAGACTTGAAAATAAAACATTACTTTCTGTGTGGAGTTTGTATGTTCTCCCTGTATTGCATGGGTTTACTCCGGGCACTCAGGTTTCCTCCCACAGTCCAAAGACATACAGAGGTGGATAGGGAACTTGGGGAAGTTGTCTGTAGGTATGAGTGTTTGTTTGTGTCATTGCGTGCCCTGCGTCCTGTTCAGGGTAAGTAAGTAAGTCATTTTTAATTATATAGCGCTTTTCCAGACCAGGGTCACAAAGCGCTTAAACAATCAAAACAATATTCAATAAAGTATATACTTTAAAGGTCAAGATAAAACTGTTAACACAACAGGAGTTCCAGAAAATCAAGTAAAAGCCTGAACAAATGGAAACGTCTTAAGATGTTCCTCTCGCCCGCAATAAGAATAGGCTCCTGTCTTGTCTGATTTCAGTTTCTTCACTGCATGGGAAGGTTTACAGAATTAATTGTTTATCCAATTATCCACCAGGCTGTCAGGAGACTCAACTCCCTCCATGTCCTACCATCAATCTCACCTCTGCTTTAACTTTTATCTGTGCATTAACTTTGTGTTTTGTTTTTTGTTTATATTCTGTTTGTTAGTTGACTATTTAAGTTTGTTGATTATTTATTTCATTTGGTTGTTTGTTTTTTTCTTCTTAAATGTCTTAATTAATGTCTGTTTAAGTCTTTAAATGTTAAGTCTTTAATTGTTTTAAGAGTATTCATGTTTCGCATCGTGGGTCAGAGCAGACCACAATTTCATTTATGATGTCTTAATACATACATATTTGTCAATAAAAAGAACTTGAACTTGGATTATTTAACAGTACACATTTCTGTTTATTTAGCTATGGGTTAAAACAAATGTGGAAAGAGATGTCTATATATATCTTATGGAAATCATAGCAAAGTCCTTCCTCTAACCATTGATATTTCAGTGTCACATGTCAGCAGAGAACAATTTTCCAGCACAAATATTCTTAATAGTTGCATATACAGCTAAACCAAGAACACTTTATTGTCATGTATCATTGGTTCTGTTTTTCTATTGCTTATTTTGTGCGTTCTTTTTTTTTCATCTGTACTACCACCACAAGAACCCCTATGCTGTGTTTACAGCACTGGCAATAAACGTTTCTGACTCTGACAATAAAACGTTAAGAAAAAAAAACATGTGGAAAGAAGATATAAAGCTAATGGAGGTTTGTGCTCCAGTTTGTAACATGCATCGGCCAAGAACCAGTGTCCTATACAACTCCTAATCGCTAGGGGCGATGTCGTATTTATTTGAACGACTCGGAGAAGCGACCAGCCAATCAGCAGAAGACACCAAGGGAGCAAAGAAAGGAAGAAAGGAAGCTTCATTGCCGCCATTTCACGTGTGGCGTCAGTGTAGTAGCAGAGCAGCGTGTCGTCTCAAGAGAACCTTACTGCTTACTTCTGCATTTCTGCGCAAATCTAACTCTCGTGTTGCCGTTCGTTAAGCCCACATCCAGACTCAAACTTAAGCTTAATATTTGTCTCGCTGGCTTCCACCATTGCGGAAGACATGAGTTACGGTAGGCCTCCGCCTGACGTCGAGGGGATGACCTCGCTGAAGGTGGACAATCTGACTTACCGAACCTCCCCGGAGACGCTGCGCCGAGTTTTTGAGAAATACGGCCGCGTAGGTGATGTTTACATCCCCCGGGATAGGTACACAAAGGAGAGCCGCGGGTTCGCCTTTGTGCGGTTCCTCGACAAGCGCGACGCAGAAGACGCAATGGACGCCATGGATGGCGCGCTCCTCGACGGCCGAGAGCTTCGAGTCCAGATGGCTCGCTACGGAAGACCGCCAGACTCGATGTACAGCCGGAAAGGAGGACCACCACGCCGATATGGAGGGTAATGATGCTTTTTTAGTGATTAGCTGTAGGTTGTTTAAAACATAATTTCCGTTAACGGACTTGTGAGAACTAGTTCTTCAAAGTGGAACTTTCCTAGAATCAAAATGGAGGTCATGTTTGTTATGTTACGTCACACTCGTCGAATATCGGTCAAAACATTAGCGGTCATTTTAAATGGATTCTCTGTATTTCTTGTAGTCGATCGGATAGCCCACGCCGCCGAGGAGGTGGAGGAGGAAGAAGAAGCCGCAGTCGCTCCAGGAGCAGAAGCCAATCTCGGTCTAGGAGCCGCCATCGCTACAGCCGCTCCAGGTCTCGCTCTTACTCCAGATCCAGGTCAAGGTCCAAGTCCAAGTCAAAGTCCAGAACGCCAAGGAGAAGCAAGACAAAGTCTCCTTCAAGATCCCGGTCCCGTTCTAGGTCCAAGTCCAGGAGCAGGACCCCGACATCTAACAGAGCCTCCAGGTCAAGGTCCAAGTCCAAGAGCAGACCAAAATCCCCGGCGGACAACGGAGCAGAGCCCTGACTTGATACCACGGTACACATGGGAACGGGATGGTTATTTATGCTGACAACTTGTTTTTACCCCAAAAAAAATTCTCACTACAAGTGATAATGTTTAGTTCTGCCTCAGCAGAATTGACGGTCTGGTTTGACTTGAATTTTTATGCTCACACAGCTAAAATAATAATGTGGAAATATATCCTGAGTATAAAATAAGTGGGTGGTTTGCTTCACGTTCACCTGAATATGGAATTCTTTCCTCAAAGCTGCTGACTCCTGTTTGCAAAGAGTGGAGCAGGAGATGGGGTTGTGGCAGTGTGAGAGCAGTTAGTGTGTTTCCCGCCCATGTGACCTGCCTGTTGCTGAGCGTTGGCAGTTGCTAAGGAGCAGGTCGCCATGGCGCTGGTTCGGGCTGTCAGTTGGTGTTTGAGGTGGTGTGGTGAGGTACGTTCACGGGGATCACAGGCGTAGATGCTGAGCTGTTCTCACCTGTGATTTCCTCCGCGGACACCAAGGTTTGTTTTTCCACATATGTGCCCGAGTGTAAGAGTCTCTTCAGAGGCTTGGCGGAGGGCTAGTAAACGAAAAAATATATAGATTTTTAATGCCCATATCAGGTTAGATTTGAGATTATGGTGGGCTTTTTTTTCCTTCTTTCTGTTCTGTGATTTGACTCTTGTTCTCTTTTTTCTAGATCTGAGATCAACGTTCGCTGAAAACTACCAGGAGTTGCTCTTCAGAAATCTCCAGTTTCCCAGAATCCAGACTGAAAGGTTATTGGAACTTGGTCAAAAATATTTTAGACGTTTAACTCAAGACCCAACTAAATTCTGTATCGATGGTTTTTGAGCATGTTGAAAGGGATTTGTCCTTATGTTCAGCCTCTTTGTCACCAATAAATCTTTTTTTAAGCAATTTAGTTTTTATTTAGTGAAATCCCTGTTGAAACTGTTCAGAAGAGCTTTTATTTTCAGTTGACGTACGGGAGTCTGGAATTTTCAGCACGATCACAGATCATTGTATACGTCCTGTACAGTAACATTCAAAAACCATTTTTGCTTGCCCTCTCTGTCAAATCTCTTTCTGACTCAATTGCCTTCTATGATTCTAACCCTCTTTCTTGTGTATCTTTTGTGCACTAGGCGCAGTTGTGTAGCAGTTGAGTAATGCTGGTTAGCTGTTAAGGTGCGGTGCAGTGCGGTGGTGACATGGTGTGGCGTGTTGCGGTGCAGAGTACCCGGAGCCGATCCGGGGCTCGACCCTCCGCTGCTGTTTGCCGGTTTGTAAAATCTCACACGTGTGGCAGATCATCCATCCTCTGTCATGTGACCCCCTTTCCTCTTGTTCTATACAACTTTTCCCGCCTCCGTCTTCCCTTTTGGTTAATGCAGATCAAACTGGTTCTGGTCCAGTGAAGGGTTCAAATTTAAAGCTGTTCCATCTGCTTTAAAAACATTTTTTGTGTATTGCATTCCTGTGATCTTCAAGGTGTCATGTATTTGCTTCAGCTGAATGCTAATAAAGTTTTGTCGTCAATTTAAAGCCCATTGAGTTTACTTGGAAGTTTTGAATGTGCCCAATGTTGAATATTGGCTGTATGAGTGACATGAATTAACCCACTGGACTGCACTTGGGTCCAATAAGTAGGACCACAGAAATGTCTGGGGCATGTTTTGCCCCAAAGCTTGTTCAGTTTGAGTAGTACCTGTCATTTGATGCTTTAAACATGCCACTCAAGCATTCGTGGGTGTGTGCATAATTGTAGCCTGTAGGGGAAAGTCTTTACTTTTCTGAACTCAAGTCTTCAGTGCTAATCATGCCTCTGGATCTTCAGATGTGTGAGGAATTTGGAAGTTTTAAATATAGAAACGATTAAAAAAATAAAAAGCAGTATAGCATCTTTTTGTAATGGGGTCTAGCAAACGAGTTCTCATCGGATGAAGCATTATCACAGGTTAACCAATGAGGTTTCAGCTGATACAACCAACACCAGACTGCCGTTGCATTGCACTTGGTTGGATCAAAAACAAAGTGCCCTGTTTTAGATGTTCGTTCCAGTCGGGTGAGTGTCCGAGCACAAGGACTGTACCAAGGCGCACTCTTTGTGACCATGGTCCGTGATGGGAGCTCTTTTACAAATTTAAATTACTTCCTTGCCACTCTTCTCGAAGGACCAGGAAAATTGATATTTTCTAATAAAATATATGTTCATGCTATTCATGACCTCTTTGCCTTTCTATGGTTGTTCTGGGAGACCTCTACCGGTGCAGGTCACAAGTCGACCACCAAACATTTTGACTAAAATTTAATATTTTAAGTTGAAAAGTAACAACACAATTTGTGGTGGTTTGACTGCATCTTTTTTGCGAGAGCCATCACTAAACCCCGCTTGACCCTTTGCACACAAGTCCTATTCTGGTGTCCTGGCGTGGGCGGCGCAGACCCGGCTAATCAGATTAAAGAGGCGGTGCACGTTGCGGCTCTGTGCCAGCCCACCTGACGCGGCGGTCAAGAGATGGACCGGGTCCACTGAAGAAGGGGCGGGACCAGAGGATGTGACGTCCAGCTGGCCCACTCGAGCTCATAGATGCTCCTCGTTAAGTGTTTACAGGATCATTAACGACATGGCGAGGAGTCCGTGAATCCATGCGGGCGAAGTGACACGGATTGCGACGCATACTCTTCTGTATCCATCCGCAGAAATGGATCTAACTTTTTTATTGTTCGCGGTTATCTTCACGCTGCTGGCTTTAGTGGTCGCAACCTCGGTTTTTAACGGCTCGTCGCCTGCCGCCGACCTTTTCAACCGGAGCTATTTCAAACGGAACGAAGACACGCCTTCCGTGGAGAAGGAAGAGCCGGCGGTACTGAACGGTCACGCACCGCGCCAGGTGAAGGAGGACAAGACCAACTGGTCTGAGATCAGCGGCAGCGCTCACGACCACTGGGATGTGGTCAAGTCTGTACTGTCAGTGAGTGACCCTCGTCTTTGTTTGCGTTCCCATCTATTCAAAGTGTGTTAATAGCCTGTAAGCCATAGTCAAAACAATCTTAATTCTATTTCAGAACTGCCTGAAACCATGTTAATAGTTCAGCTGAAATATTTATAGAATATTTTTTATAAACCAAGACATCAATACAATTAATATAAACTAATTATTCGGAAGATGTTTTTTAAATTAATATAAACACTGGAATCTAGATCTTATAAGTTTCCCCTCTTATTTTGTATTATTCAACATGTTGTTGAATATATGTCTCCCAGATTACCTTTATTAAAGTTTCTAATCAGTAGTTAAACTCTCCATTATTATGTAATGAACTTCCCTAGCAGTTCTCTTCTACACAGTGGCCCCAGGAGGACATAAAGGTAATCTTAACAGAACACCCATGATGTTGGATATACGTCCAGTCACAGACTCAACCTACATGTTCTTATCTGAAAAGATAAAAACCTCACAAATATTTATTATATAAGTTTGGTCCAAGTACTTCTTGGCTAAACTACATGCCTGAGAAGTCGCTTCCCCGATACTGAATCAGACTTTGATTTCTGATGCAAAGTGGAAAAATAAAATTAAGTGTCATTAGTGATTTATTAAAGAAACGCGTGATATCTTCTTTATGTGACATGACCAGACGCAGACACTCGGCTTTGGTGTCATGAGTAGGATGACTTGACACACCGCTTGAAAGTTAGGTTAGGTTAGGTATAACTTTATTGATCCCTCAGGAGGTCTCCTCCGGGAAATTGTTTTTGTTTCCAATTAGCTAAAGCAAATACAGCAATTATTAATAGAAAATAAATGAAAATAAAATGAGAACAAGAACAAAGAGAAATAAATATAAATATTGTATAAATATTATAGATATATATGTATAGAAAGTGTATTTAACTTTTAGGAAGATACCAAGAGACTGTTTCTCTCCTGTAGATGTTGCATTCTTTGTTCAGAATGAGTCCAGTTTGTCCGTCTTCTTAAAGAAACCAACGATTTTGGTCTCTTCGTTCATAGTTGTTACCCAGTGAACTGAACGAAGATAGCTAGTCATGAACCCTGTAAACCTCCCCATCTTAATTCTAGGAGCAGGAAGCTTTTTCCCAAACTCCCAGTGAAGCTCCAGCCCCGCCAGTGGACCGCTCATCTTCCACATCTAGTGTGTCCATCCCCAGACCCGAGTCCAGCCTAGAGGTAGACTCGTCGTCCGATGCCTCGTCGGGAAGGGGTCGTCGCTCCTTCATTGGGCTCTCTGAAGAAGAGCTTCTCAAGTGTGCGTTCTCCTCCCCGCAGAATGAGGGCGCAACAGAGAGCCCAGACATCACCGGTGAGCTGCACGGACCGATTCATCCATCGTCGCCTCACAGTTCTTGTTTTGTCAACAATTGATTGTTCTGTTCCAACAGAGAAAGTGGAAGAAGATGATCAGCACCTCAAGTACCTGCCTGGGAAGTCCAGAACACACCATCTGGAGATGATGATGTCCAAAGAGGAGCTGGAAGAGGAGCAGAGGTACACACACTTGTTCAGCCAAGCATTTACACTTTGCATTAGCACCGTGACCAATGACCGCCCGCTGAATACAGCACCGGCCCTGCTTCTGCTGGGAGTGTTGACCGATGCGTGTAACCGTTAGCAACCAGAACTGAAGAGGCGTCGAGTTGATGAACAAGAACCAACGGCTGATTCGAACCTGCCGTGGTGTTCAGGTGTCCTGTCTAATTACCGAGAGTGAAGTTCAGACGCATCCTCTCAATCCCCTCGCACATTGCCAACGCCGTCTACACGTGTGTTTGTTGGCATGTCTCACAAAAGAGACATGATTGCCAACATCATGTAACAGGTTTTCTAAGAACTAAGAAATGTCTGACCATAGGATCTTACCTAACCTTGCTATATGTTACAGCCATATGTTAGATTTTTTAAGAACAGTTGTTATTTGCCCTGGATTTTCTCCTGAACTGAAGCTTATTGTTTAGTGGTTAAGATTTCTTTAAAAAAACACCTTTAGGAGGCACTTAACCCGATTGTAATTGTGAATTACTTTTACTAAATTTTTTATCCATTTTTATCTTTGTTTGGCAAATGCATTTTTACTTGGACAAAAGAGGTGAAATGATCAAGTCAAGCTTGTAGAAACGAACCCTGTGCAGGCGTGTCAGCAGGTGACCTCTCAGCGTTCTTCAGGTGTTGATAGTCTCCACTTATCGCCTTTAATCCTCTCAGGACATGACGCCGTTTGGCCACATGGGGGAGACCGTGTTGCCTCACAAAGTTAAACTACAGTCGTGTATAAAATGATGAGAGTGCCTCTTCAATTTCTTGTTGTTCTTAATGTCTGGTACATGTAAAGATACATTTCTCTGTACAAACATAATCATAAAAAAAAGTTTTATTTAAGATCTGATATCAACTATTCACATGTCAACACAAGTAATAAAACTACATGCAAAAAAACTAGATTACACAAACTACTTCAATAATCCTTCTTCATCCCACATCATATATAAAACATTTACTTCAGGTTGTCTGGAGCCAAACTATCAATTAGCTTTGTCTGTTGAACAACTTTCAAGATTTATCGCGCGACACAAATTGCTTTTCAATTCCATTATAATTCAATTCAATTCAATTTTATTTAAAGTTGAAGTAAGGCTATAGTAGTAATATACATAATAGCAATGCCTGAGCATTCCCATGTGGTTTGTGTGAGTATAACATGAAGAGACACTTAGCTTTGCTATTTCAGTAGAAGTCTGGCCCTTCAGCAATTTAGGTTGAATAGAACTGTATTATTTATGCAAACATCATTTATATATTCGTGTGAAAAGATACATTTTACCAAAATTCTGAGCGGCTTGTGTGTATTTCTCGATAAATCCCAAAAAACATCACTCAAATGGACACATCTTTTAGTATAATTGGAGGATTTTTACCTTATGGTTCCACGCACATGGCTCAGGACCAGAGGAGAGAAATCTTTTCAGGCTGTTGCTCCTAAGCTTTGGAACAATCTTCCTCTCTCTTTGCGCTTGATGGAGTCTACTGACTCCTTTAAGAAACATCTTAAGACGTTTCTATTTGTTCAGGCTTTTCCTTGAATTTCTCGAACTCCTGTGTTGTTCTCGGTGTTGTCTTGATCTTTGAAGTATGTACTGTTTTGAGTATTGTTTTGATTGTTAAAGCGCTTTGTGACCCTGGTCTCGAAAAGCGCTATATAAATAAATATTACTTACTTACTTACTTACTTAAGGGGTTATAAAAAAAAAAAAGCCTGGTCCTGCTTAAACTTCTTTAACAGCACACTTCTTCTCCATCTTTAGGGTTCAGCACGAGCAGCTGGCGGCCATTTTTAAGCTGTTGAAAGAGAACACAGACACATTTGGGGATGTCTCCGACGGTGACGTTGAGGAGCAGCTCAGACTGTATTCCATCTGATTCTCCGTGTTCTTTTCGCCACCAGTAGCAGGATCTAAGGACTCTAACTCCATCGCATCAGGAACTGTACTGCCTAGTGTTGTAACACGAGCGGGTGGCTTACCTTGATAAATCGTAGTTTGAATATTATTGTTTTATCTCATCAATTCATTATTGTAATAAAATGCAATTTTATAAAGAACTCTGTATGTATGTTATCAGCTATTTTATTTTCACTCTTTTTTTTGTCAAGTGTAATGAATAAACTGAACATGAATTCCATGTAGAACTGCTTCTTTGAACTTAATAGTACTGATTCAGTTGGTCACAATGGGCAGGTCTATTTCATTTGAGGGATGACATAAACATGCATAAAGATTCTGATTTGCGTCGTGTCAGCAAAGTACGCAGTCGTCATATTGTGTCCTGTTTGTTCTGGCCCCGCCCACCTGACTTTGGTGACAAGGTGTGGAATAGTTAAAAGCACAAATGGAACTGAAGTGCCTGAAGAAGGAGATCTGGTTCTGTCAGAGATGCCACCTAAAGTAACTCGCCTCTTCGTACTGCTGGTTTTACTCACCTTAGGAATTATAGTGTCTTTTCTGTCCAGCAATGACTCGTCAAAGACCACCCGGTGAGTTCCGCTCAGGTAACCTGCTCCTCTCATGGATGACACTTACACCTGACGGCCTTTTTCTTTGTTTCAGCTGGCCTGTGTCCAAGCAAATCAGATATTTTCTATTAGATAAAGTGGTGGCGGTAGAAGAGAACTACACAAGTTATAAGTCTTTGACCTCAGCAAAGAAACGTGCAACGGTAGCCGAGACCCCCATGGCACCGCTGACCGTGGCGGGCTATGTTAAGATGCCTGAGTGGGATTTCGATGATGAATACAATTTGGACCCATCGCCCAGACAGACGGTAAGAAACAAAGAATGCAAAAAATAATCATTATTTGCTTCATATTTAACACACTAACCATGATTAATTTGATCTTGAAGGATGTTTTTTTTACAGCGAGGTTTAAAACTGGTGCACCAACGTCATCCTGGACACAAACCTCAGTACACTTTTCAAGACTGTTTTTATTTAACAACTTCCCCGTTAACCCTTCACAGGGTGGAGCATTCCTTTGTCACAAATTAACCTGAAGCTATATAAACCTTCTTTTACATTTACAATGTGAAAAGATGCAAGCGGCTGAAAACAGTTGAGGCGCTTCACTCAGAGATGAACGAGTCTATTTATTTTGCAAAGTACATTTAGCTTATGGTTTTTATCTTCAATTCATTTATCATATTTAAGAGAGACAATTGGGATCAAATAATAAACACATATATTAAATACATATTTAATTTATCAACTGTCCTTTCTTACTAAAGCTTTTTGTCATGGAAATCATTTTTATGTTTATTAAGTTCTTACATCAATAGTTATGACATTGTACTGACAAGAACAGTGATTTTAGGCATTCCATGTTTTATTTGCTTTCTGTTGATCACATGATACACTCATAGGTTACTAACTTGATTGAGAAACATTGTTTAAAGAAAACAAGAACGCTCCAATCATTTAGTCACGTCTGTAGAAACAGGTTAAAAAAAAGGGCACTTTTGCCACAAATGTGTTTTGAGAGTAAAATGAGAAAACATTATTGACAATGTTTTCTCTAAGTGCTTTTCTAATTCTGACTCTGAACAAAAACACTGTCTTCGCAGACATGTTCCCAGTCACTGCGTAATGCTGAAGACGAGAGTTTCAGGAAGTCTTTTATTCCCAACATGCGCATGTATATGGACAAGGACAGCCTGGATATGAAAGAGTGGAACAGGCTGTCACATTTCAACAGCCCTTTCGGGTTCATGGGCTTCAAGTATGATGGTAGGTAAGTTTTCTGTTAAGAATATGTTTTCGAATAAAGTGATAAACAAAGGATTTGATATCAAAGGTGTTTGATGGTGCTTCGTTCTAAGCTTGTACATTCCTCGTTGGTGCCATGGTTCGTGCAAACAAACAGTCACAACTGAGTTAGATTCAAAAAATAAAATCTCTACTTCATATTGGCTCCTTCTGTGCATTTGACTGTAAGCTAGGAATGCTACAGGATGGACAAAGTGCATTATATTGTAGTACCAGTGATTCAGATGCATATCAGGTGTCAATTAGATGGTTCGATCCTCTATTTTACAGCTGTTCAAGGTCACATTCTATTGCTCAAAGGCCCAACTCACATGTTTCAAATGTTAAAGTCTTCCTCTCCAAGATGCAGTAAATCAAGTCTCTCATCATGACCATGTTTTGAAGTTATTCATTTATAAAGTTCTCCCCCGTCTGAAATCTCAGCGAACGAGAGGTTACGAGAGCTGAGTCCATTTTGGCATAATCCTGTCGTGTATTGTTCATACAACGAGTCCCTTGGAGGTGGAGACTTCTGGAATTGATGACACGCAGTGATAACACTCGATGCTTGACCAATCACAGCAGAGTGGGCGTGGTTATCGTAAACAAGATTTCTCTCCAGGAAGTGTTTTCAGTGGGCGGAGCTTAAACACATTCTAATGTAAACATTTAAATGTAAAGAGAGTTTTGTACAAACAGACTCATACAGAGCAATAAAGGGCCGACATATATTTAAGATACACTTAAATCAACACATGAGTTGCACTTTATGGTAAAGCTTTAGAACACTGTGGAGTTAACTTACAACACTTGAAACGGTATGGTTTAAATAATATATACTGTATGTATATGACATTTTTATTACGTGAAGTCCAAGACAGATTTAGAAAAGCTGGACAGGACTCAGATAACTTAGAGCTGTGAATATTGAGGGTCAATAAGTTCAAGAGCTAATTTTGACTTGTTCAAATAATTGATTCACCAAACATTCCAATATTTGAAAAGTATTTCAAATTACACACACATAGCACTTTAATACCTGCGTAGTTGACCTCTATTGTTTCTCCAAGTACATTCTTCTACTGATAGTATTGAAGAGTACCCCACAGATGTTATGTGACATTTGGTCGCTGCCATGCCACTGAATTAGCACGCTTTGTTATGTAATATTCCTCACGTGATGTGAAAAACTATTTTTTATGAACAAAGGATGACACAGTAAAGGAGAACAACACCCAGTTTCCACCTGTATGCGCCAAGATTGTGTAACTTGTTGTCACCATCCCTTTTTTCAAGACAGACTGGAACTTAAAATTTTGAGTTTTCAGACATGGAGACTGATCCATATCCGTGCTTGAACACCTAGGGTCATGTTTTGGATTAGAAATGAAATTCCTGCAGATAAATTCAGATCAAAGTCTGGTGTTGGATTCTGAAGATGGCAGATGATAGATTTGCAGTGTATCAAGAAGGAGGTGAGAGTTTAGAAGAGTGACACGGTTGTTTAAAGATGACACACCCATCCAACATTTTGGACAGGGACATATGGTCTGTAGTTGTGAAATTCAGATGGAAAAAAAAGCCAGTTTGGAGATCAACCAGTTGACTATAAGTTGGTGGTGAAATGGAGGAAATAATGGAGAATAAAAGCTTAGTTATTGGGTTTATATAAACAGCCTGGTTTGTCTTCTCAGATGTGATGGCCTCAGCCAAGATGATCCACAGACCAAAGGAGCCGCTTCTATCTCCTCGCCCAGGAAGTGACGGCTGCATCAGCTGCGCGGTTGTCGGCACGGCAGGAATCCTGAACGGATCCGGGATGGGAAAAGAAATCGACTCCCACGATTATGTGTTCAGGTAGGACAGAGGAGTCGCTGAGGTGAACCATAAAGTGTCCCACCTGACCTTCTCTACAATAGTTGTGTGCCATAGGATGATGCTCTCATCCTTCAATTTGTGTACTCATGTCACAAAGCAGGATGAAACACTTTGAACGTTCTCTGTTTGTTTAACTAACGTTTATTCAAGGAGGGAAAGAATTTACTTCCAGCCTGAACCTTTTTCTTCTTCATTGATGTCAATTACATCTTAAATCAACCATGCCCTTGAGCAAACTCGAAAACACTCCAATGAAAAAGATAAAACATGTGTTTGTGTTATAAAGAGTCACATTTTTTTTAACCATGATATACTTGTAGTTGTGCTCTCACTGTGGAACTGGAGGTGGGAATATCGCTGGAAAACGCTGCATTTGTCTTGTTTTCTTAGGGGTATTGGAAGAAAAACTATTAGAGAAATTAAAGAGCTGTTTAGATCCTGCTGGATAAAAAAACAACACATTTCTCCTAAAAAACAATGACATGCCTTTTTTGTTTGACCATTTGTGTCTTCTCAAATGGCTTTTCGTGCTTTCAAATCAATGTTTTTAATCAGGTATTACTATATTTCGTGCATTAATATTTGCAGAACTGATGGAAGTGTCTCTATCTAGGATGAACGGCGCCATTGTCAAAGGTTACGAAGAGGACGTTGGCAACAGAACATCGGTGTACGTCCACACGGCTCACTCCATCACCACCTCGCTCTATCTGCTGCGGAAGTACGGCTACAAAGCTGCTCCACACGATGAAGTGAGTTGGTGAAGCTCAACCCAGCTACCTGGGGCGAGAGGTAGAGAGCACCCTGGTGTTAGATTAAAAATTATTATACACTATACACATACGCCATACTTAAATTAACGCTAAAAGATAATCAAAATATAAAGTATAAATTACTCGCTTCATCTAAGAGCTTAAACGTTTGAATACACATTCACAATCAACATTTCACTCAGACTGATTCACTGTCTCAAGACAAGCTTGAAACAGAATTAGAGATACTACACCGGTTATTTAAAACGTCTGTTTGTCTGCCCTTTCACACCTTGGGTCGTGGATCAAAAGAACGAAGCGGGACACACCCGTGAGTGGGGGACTAGAAGACAGAAACCAAGAACCACCCAAGAACATTTGAATGATTAGAAAGGAAACAAATTAGGAAGGAATCTCCACAAGGGATCCTGGCACAGTGAGTTTGAAGGAACCAATAGGGCGATAGGGGGAGGACCTCTCTGCCCGGAAATTTGCCTTAAATATAGCGATGTTTCTACAGTTCGAGACCGTTTTTCCTGGAGCTATTCATCCCAACTGGTGTCAGGATATTTAACTCTCTACTTTAAATATCCTGATGCTAATCTGTAGTGTGTTTTTCTTCTTGTGTGTTTTTTATTTTATTTTTTTCCGTTTTTATTTCTATTTTATTTTATTTTTATTCTATTTTATTTTGTTAATAGTGTCAAATTTCTAATTTTGTAAATAATTTGTATATTCTTAAGATCGTTTTTATTTTATTTTGTATTATCTCTTTTATTATTTCTTTTTTCCTTGCACTTTATTTTTTTTTCAACTGCGCTGTTGTGAAAGTGTGTTTCCCCTCTGGGGATGAATAAAGCTTTTCTATTCTATTCTATTCTATTCTATTGAAATGTAGATTTGCTGGGAGAAAGTGCGTACGATCGATCGTAAAGCTTGTATTTTGTTTGACTTGAAGCGGCGAATAAATGACCCGTGACACTCTGCATTGACCATTTATCTCCACAAAGCAAAGTATTAAGACCCGGCAGTGATGGCGTGTTGGAACGCCCGGAACGGACTCCAGTTTTGACCGCTTTACTGGTCAAATCATAGACCCTCAACTGCAGATAAACTCTGCCCGTATGTTCTTGGACTGTGGGAGTGAACCAACGCAGCTTTTCTCACTTAATAAAAGCCTTGTTTGATCTTACAGGGCATCAAGTATGTGCTGATACCAGAGGGGATGAGAGACTTCCAGTGGCTGGAGGGTCTTCTGAAAGGAGACAGAGTGACCAACGGCCCATACAAAAACAAGCGGTGATTATCTTTATTTCTGCAGCAAAAGTGAAGTACAGTCTCAGTACAGGTCTGGTTTAGATGTTGAGGCAGACAATGATATATGTTCTTGGTTCTTTCCATCGATCAAGACAATCAATCTAGTTGATCACCTGTGGTTGATTAATCGAGATTAATGTCGGAAGATGTGCGTATTAAACTGCTTCCATGTCAGCGGAGTTATGCAAGATTGAAGAAAAGGTGTGAGCCAAAATGGAAATCAATTCAAATACCTTCTCCGGCTCATTGCTGTAAATAATTGTCATGTGGATGAACTGGTTTATCGCTCACTCAAAGTACTCATAGTCAAAACTTTCATAGCTACGGGGTTTTACTGTGTAATACATGAATATTCAAGATGCAACTAATCATGAAGGAAAACAAGAGAAGAAAAAGATGTTCCAAATGTCCTATAGTGCTGTTTTAACTTTGAGGATATAACTAATAATACAAAGAGATAAGAGGCAAAATAGACCTACAATAAAATGGGGGTTAGCTCCTGCTACATATGCCAGAATAACTTTTGCCGATTTAATGAAAGTTTGCTTCCTTTGATTGACCAGGCCGAGGACATACTACTCCGGAAAGTACAACGAGTCCAACTTCTATGTCCTTCACCAGGACTTTCTCAGATATGTTCGCAACAGGTGAGTCTTGTGTTTTCAACTCGTCTGTTAGAGAAACTGATTTTTCATTAGAAGTTAAGTTGGTTCTGATTTTCTATTGCTTATTTTGTGTGTAATCTCATTTCATTCTTTTATTCCGTACTGCATCCACAATAAATCCTACATTGTGTTTATAAAGTTTCTGATTTTGATCGTTTTTTTGTCAAATCGATCTACTTTTTTGTTTTCTATTCATACACAACTAACAGGTTAGAGTCATTTTATGTGACCCACCAGATGGTTGTATCAACATTGAACAGATTAATGTTCATGTTCTCATGATGGTGATCTATAAATATATCAGTGTGAGATTATGGGCGTCAACAATTATATAGAGCAGACCTGAGCAAAGTGCTATGATCATGTATAAATGGTTCTAATGCATTAACAAATGTATTTTGTATTTATTATTCATTTACATTTCAACATAACACCAATTACCATTCTGTGTGTCATTTTTCGAGTATATATTAATCCCTCAAAACATATTAAACTAATATATACAAGAATAAAAATTGCAGCTTATTTAGCGAAATAAATGTCACGGCCTAATGACAAATGTCCCTTTTTGGGGGGATTTTTTCGTCTTACTTTTTGCTTGATGGCCCCCAACAACATTCACATAATTTAATGTGGCCCTTGAAGAATTATAATTGCCCACGCCTGATATAGAGACTTCTAATAGGAGTAAAAATGAGTTGACGGGAGTGTTTGGTGAAGGAACAAACACTAAATCGAACCTCTAAGGATGTAAAACATTGATCAAAGTCATATTTACGGTTATTTACGGTTTGGTAAATACACATTTTGCTACTTAGACTGACTGAAGACTTCCTTGTGTGTTTGACACGCCACAATAAACAATATGTTTCCATATCTCCTTCTTTGTCTGAGGAATTCCTTCAAACGTATAGTTTTATTCTCATATTATGGTTGTTTATGTTTTAATGAAACACCAACAGGTTCCTAAAGTCTGCAAATCTGAACAAGAAATACTGGGCCATCGTCAGGCCAACGAATGGAGCCTTCGCCATCTTCACAGCAATTCAAACCTGTGACATCGTGAGTCGTTCCACTGTTTATATTACGAGCTGTTTTGAAGCTTACGCTCGTATTTTAATTTAATTTCAGGTGCACGCTTACGGCTTCATGACCGAGGACTTCAGGAAATACTCCAACTACTACGTCGAGAAACATGTTAAAACAAAAATAGTTTTCTACGCCAACCACGACTACATGCTGGAACTGAACATGTGGAAAAAGTTGCATGACACTAACGTTATGAAACTTTATCAGCGAACGGGCTAAAGTCGTTACAAGGGCAGGTCACGTACAGTACTTACTTGTGTTTTATTAATAATGAATTTTCAGTAAGCTTTCAATTTCGTAAGCTTATTTGAAGAGCAATTTAAATATGTCAATTTTTGCTAAAAAAAAATAGGTTCCTTTTGAAAGCTTATCAATACTTTTTATAATTGTGATTATTATTATAATCCAATATTTAATTATAATTTTAGCTTGGATAGTATGGAAACCAAGATAGGATCTGTTTTTTAATTCAATTTCCCCAATGAGGGATGAATAAAGGAATATCGATCAATATATTTAAAAAAAGTTTTTTATTCTCAACTCGAAGCCTTTTTCATGCAACTCATCAGTTAGCATAGAGATAGTGATGGCAGAGAATACATTATATTAAATAAATATGTAAACTCATCCAATGAAATGTTTAATATTAGAATAACAGGATAAATAATGAAATAACGACAGTTCCAGCTCGTAGAGAATACCATACTGTGCCTTATGTTTACTAAAAAGTATTATTGGGAATTGTTTACAAAACAAAGATGAGCACATGTTTCTTTAAGCTAAGACATTTCAGGCAATTGTGCGTTTGTAGAATTAAAAAATATTAACTAACTAAAATAAAATATTAAAATACATTGTATATAAATATATATGAATAGACCTTCAAGTGAGTGTCTTTTGTAAGTATGATGATAATAGGTAAACGGTTGCATCTGCAACATACGTGTTAAAAAAAACATGTAGTATGTTTGCGTTATCATTAAATGTGCTGTACAGAATATCTTTGGTTTGAAAGTGTGTTTTACTGTGTGTATTGTTTTAGTATTTTAACAATGACAATGTTTTTCTTTCAACCTTTATTCTTTCATTTTGTATTTGTGGGCTCTCAATAAAACATGATGCTAGACGTGACTTTAATTGCAAAATAGAAGGTGTTGATAAAGAAGTAAAATAGCATTACATTGTAAAACATATTTTGGACGTAATTCAATTAAAACAACGAGTAATTAGTTAATTTCATAAACTCTTGTGTGAATATATGGCGGGTTCAATATTCTCTTCATTATTTATAACAAGATAAAATAGGGAAAGACTCTTTTTGTTTCTCTCTTAACCTCTTTTCACTTCACATCGTATAAATCTTGAGTAAAAAGCGAAGAATGTACTGATGCGTTCACGTCCTCCCTTCCGAACCGTTTTCTCATAAAGTCGTTGCTAATTTGGTTTAAACCTTACAAAAAATAACGAGTAATCTACTTTTACATCTAAAAACGTTAACTCGAATAATGGCGCTTAAGGGCGGTGAAATTAAATAAGTGCGAGTTTTTATTGAAAGAGAAATTTGCAAACAATGCCTGGGAGAATGAAACCCCCATGATGCATCGCGCTCGGAAGCAAGACAAGTGAATTGATCATTTCCCTTTAAAAACGCTCAAATATTAGCTTCTTCACTCTAAGATGTATTTCTTTATTTCATGGATTGTGTAAGTACTTAGAATTCTTACACGCACGATTTTGGTCGCGCACCGTCACTGTGATCCATGTGGTCCTGGAAGGCTCTGGTCCTCGGTCCTCTGACTCCTCAGTACACTCTTGTTTCTCTTCAGATCGTATAAATCTTTCGCCTTTTACTAAAGATTTCCGTGGAGAGGAACAACAAGAGTCTTTCCCAATTTTTTGATGCCCTGCTCACGCGGGGCTTCCTGCCTGGTTTAAAGAAAACATCAACTCACGCTGAGCTGTACGTTAAACTAGTTCTGTCGCTTTGCACACGTCATCTCACAGCGACACGTCATGTTGTTCTAACTACTCTATGTTGTTTAGTTGTGCAGACATGTTGTTATTCAACTGGAAGAGAAAACGTGGATGACCTCGACTTAAATTAAAAAATTGCTGAAAGTATGTCGAGTTCTAGTGAAAAACTGTTAGCAACCATTTAAAAGTTAAATAACGTTACAGTTTAACTCCAACTCAATGCGGAAATGGAAGGACGACCAGTAGGAAGCAAACTCCCATGATGCATTTAGCGCCAGCGCTGACCGTCTAACAAGGATTTGCTGGTAAACTCGCTGGTTTAAATAGAATAACATGAACTGGTTTATTCATCAGATGATTCTATTCAGACTTCATTGATTGTGTAACTACTATAACGTCCTGGAGATAGTTTGGGTCCCGCGCCGTCACTATGATCCATGTGGTCCTGGAAGGCTCTGGTCCTCGGTCCTCTGACTCCTCAGTACACTCTTGTTTCTCTTCAGATCGTATAAATCTTTCGCCTTTTACTAAAGATTTCCGTGGAGAGGAACAACAAGAGTCTTTCCCAATTTTTTGATGCCCTGCTCACGCGGGGCTTCCTGCCTGGTTCAAAGAAATAGCAATTATTCAAAACACGTGAAGTAATAGTTACTACTAGATATAACTAGTCTCGCGATATCATTGAAACCCCACTCAGAACTACAGTCCCAGCCGAGTGACAAAAAGAGCGTCTCTGGCGACATCTGCAGGTAACCTCTCAGCACTACAACAACGACGGTTATGAGATCGAACCCCTTTAGAACAGATCCGGAGATGCGTCGTTTTATTTTCTCATCATTTGGATTTCCGCCACTATAGTTCAACATCCGGTGAATCCTCACAACTTTTGCTCTCACGGATGATGCCGATGCTTTGAAGTTGTTTGTCGCTTATATCGTGTGTGTGTGTGTCTTTATTCCTGTGAGTGTATTTCCTGTTCCTCTGACTCATTTTCGTCTTCAACCTGAAGGTGGCGCTATTAGTCATTATTAGAAGATCAGCTATTTTATTGTACTGTAAAAACATATATATACACACATAACATTTAATATAGAATATTAACGTCTAATATATAAACTTCATATATTATTATTCATGAAATAGTAAACTAGGTAAATAATATAAAATACCGATCCCAGCCAATCACAACGACGCTGATAAAAGACACAGACGTCGAGCAGAACCAGACTCAGTGCAGAACGTCTACTCCTGGAACCCTACAATTATTTCATGGTGATAACCATGGCCTCAGACTTCGAGGCGCTGCTCCTCATCTCAGCTGAGTTTGTTGTGGACTGACTCCAAACCTCTACTAAATCAAGACCCTGGGGTGGAAGACAGGATTCCATATGAAAGAATAATCCCCGGTAAAGATGGACGCCGCGTCCTGACCATTAACTAATGCGGACTGAATGACTCCCTCCTCCCCCGGATCGTCCCTCAACTCCTCCCGGTGAAAACGTGACACACATCAGTTGTGTGACAGGTCACGTGACCGCCCTAGCGTTGATCCGGAAGGAGGGAGGAGGGGAACGCACACACACACACACACACACACACACATACGAAATCACTGCGTCAGGTCAGACGGAGACAGACGCGGTTACACCGGCGGTGGAGTTGCAGGCCTTCAAAATAAAAGCTATTTGTTTGCCTGCAGGTGGCGCCACATTTTTTTTAGATCACAATATCACTACGTGAATAGATGGAAAGAAAATGTTCGCGTTATTCGTGCTTGTTGAACTTAATGGTGGTGTTAGTCCTTTGTTAATGAAAGTAATCTGTGTGCTTATCTTCACATTGAAGTAAGTAAGTAAAGTAAGTAAAGGTTATTTGTAAAGTGCCTTTCTAGAGCAGGGTCAAGAAGTGCATTTACAATTGTTTAACATCAATTAAACAATACACAGTTAAAAATACATGCTTTAAAAGGCCGAGACACATAAGACAAACACAGGAGTCCCAGAGAATCAGGGAAAAAGACAAATAAAAACGTCTTAAGATGTTTCTTGAAGGAGTCAGTAGATCATCAAGCGCAAAGAGAGAGGAAGATCGTTCCAAAGCTTAGGAGCAACAGTCTGGAAGGATTTCTCTCCTCTGGTCCTGAACCGTGTTCAGGAACCATCAGTAGATTCTGATCCACAGACCTCAGAGCCCGAGCTGGGGTGTAAGTCTGGATCAGATCACTGATGTAAGGAGGAGCCTGACCATGAATAGATCTGAAAGTAAGAACCAGAATTTTAAAGTTGATCCTGAAAGAAACTGGCAGCCAGTGAAGAGTTTTAAGGATCGGAGAAATGTGAGTTCTTCTACTTGAGCGGATCAGAATTCTCGCTGCAGCGTTTTGTATTTACTGCAGGCGAGACAGATCCTTCTTGTTTAGACACAAAAATAAACTGATACAATAGTCTAAACGAGAAGAAACAAAAACATGGATAATAAACTCCAGATCGTGATGTGACATCATTTTCCTAAATTTAGAGATTTTTCTCAGTTTAATTCATTACAATATATACCAGCCCGTCATCAGTGAGCAGAGAAGCAGAATGAGAATGAGTGCACGAATGCTCCTACCCAGGTGCAAAACAAATAGACTCAGGGACTCATTCATTCCTCAGGCTATTAAATTGTACAATTCTGAGTTCGGGGGCAGGAGTGGAGTGAGAGTATCTGGATGTTCTGTTCTATGTTAGTCTTTGTATCCTTTGTCTTTGTTATTTTTCTTTGATCTATGTTCTTTGTCTTTATCTTTAGACTTAGATTGTGTCATCTTGTTCTTTCTCTTTATGTTCTTCTTCTTATTTTATTTTTTATGTATTGTTTTTTATTGTTTATGAAAAATTGCTGGCTATTGGAAAAAAAACAATTAATTAAAAAATCAATAAAGTTTTACCTTACCTTACCTTATATATTAAATACATTAAAGTCACTATAATTTGAACAAGTATCAACTTGACTATTATTAAGTATTCTGAAATTGGATTAATGTAGTATTTTTTTCAGGGTCTATTTCTTGATGGATCCTCTTTAATTCCCACATCTCTTCATTTCTTGTTGTATTAAAATACATAAATATGCAGACGGTCGATGATAAATACATGTAACAAAGGCATCCAAGGCACTAGGATCATTCTACCCTATTCTCTTGTTTGGACCATGCTTTCCAGCAGCCATGTGATAGTTCACTTCCATGTCACTCACTCAGAGCCTTTATGAGCTTAGCTTAGTATCTTAACTTGACATTAAAAATTGATGTAACTTTTTGGTGCAAAAGCAAGAAAACTTCACCATGATAGAAAAAGACAAACAAACAAAAATATTTAATACATTTATTTGATGTCATTTGGGTGCTGATATTTCTATGCTTTTTCTATTCCAACGATATTTTTTTCAACCAATATTGTTATTCACATTGCCAATACCTTCTTTTTTTCAGCCAATACATTTACCTTAAATTATAGGGCACCTAATGTGCTGATTAAAGTGTCTCTATTATACTCATCAGTATGTTTCTTTTTCCACAAAACTCTCATTTAATAAAGATATTTACATTAGAAAATATGCTTAAGCCCCGCCCACTTAAAATGAATAATAAAAAATAAGGTTTGCTGCTTAATGTACACGTTACAAAAACAACTAAAGGCAGAAGTAAATCTCACCATGTTTACATAAATATTTATTTTCTTTCACAATTATCATGTAGGTACTTAACTGATTTAGGGCTTCTAGGGGAGGACACCTCCACCAGAGTGACGTCAGAATGTTTAATTTAAACCGTAGTCTCGTTTGGCGAGATTTCAGACAGGAGAAAACTTTATTAAGTAATAACTTCAAAACGGGGCAACGTCATGATGAATAACCTACTGCATTTTGAAGAGGACGACTTCAACATTTACAACCTGTGAATAAGTCAGGAGAGTTGGGTTTTTACATTAGGGGCCCTTTAGGGGCAACTACTGGTTAACCCACTGATAAGTCACGCCAGTTAAAAACCAACATCCAAACCCCAAGAATGTATTGTTAAAACGTTTTGTTTGTCTACGCCCAACATTCTTCTAAAATTGGTAGCAATATTTTGGACAATCCTTCTTGCACACATGGATCTAGTCTAAGTGACTTATTCTCATGTGTCGGTTCAGGGTTCTATTGTTCGGTTTATTTTGAAAATAATAGCCGGAAGCCCCCACTAACGCAGTTCTCCTGACGCCACTCTGGACAGCCAGTCCAGCTCGCCTGCATTCCTCCTCTCTATAGCCTGGCCGAGAGAGACAGAGAAAGAAAAAAAGGGGGGTGATAGAGAGAGAGAGAGAAAACTGAAATTATAATTCACGACGGTGCTGATTTTTTTTTTTTTTTTAAACAAATCGAGGACTCTCTTCTCACCGGACGGTTCACCCGAAGCAGGCCTCGGTTAATACCCCCGTCAGGACTGCACCTTCTGGACCTACCACCGCGACAAAAAGCTTGTTTTTTCCACCTCGAAAGGACCGGAGGCTCCGTCACCGTGCTTCTCGGACTCAAACGAAAGAGCCTTTTTTTCCTTCACGGTGGATATGTTTTAATGAGGATTTACAAAATGGCTGATGACAGCTTCCCGTAACAAGGACAGAAAGCGACCTACCCTTTAAAGAGTAGCCGTTTCTATTCGTGCGGGTTTTACCGACAAAAATACTTGAATTATGACGCGATCCCTGGAGAGAAATAGTTCCGTTCTGGATTCCGAGTAGCTTTAGCTATGGGTTTAAAATGGTGAGGTGACGTCTGACGTATTCGACAGAGATGAGGAAGTGGATAAATTAGCTTTAAAAAAAAAAAAAAAAAAAAGGTTCGTCGTTAAAGTCGTGTGATCTGAATTATAATCTGTAGGGATTGTGTTGATAGATGTCAAGCAGGCCAGCATTCCTGCGGATCCTAAAAGCCTTTGTTTTGTGCGCAGGAGGCGAACTATTAAAACGATTAACTATGCAGTAAACATCCTGCTGGAGAACGATGAAGGCAACGGTGTGATTTTCGCCTTTTTTTATGAGATTAAAGGGTCTTTGTTGTCGTCAGAAAAAAAAAGTGGTAACGCAGAGGCCTTGTGTACATACATGCACACTTCCTTTCATGTCACATAAAACGGCTCGTCTCGCATTTTTGACGCGTATTTTCCACCTGCAGTGTCCTCTGTGTGGTCCAACTGTACTGGTGTTTACGAGCCAGTGGACGAGTGAGCCCGGAAGGGAATCAAAGGTACACCAGGTTTAAGTTCGACGAGTTGTGGACCACCATAGTGGGTGTGGACTGGATCTGGTGGTCGATTGTTGAATCATAATCCCTCGGTACCAGGAGGTGGATCAAGTGTCTTCTCCACCCCCCCCCCTCAGATGGACTGTGTCATCTGCGTAGATGTTTAGATCTCTGTGCCTTGTTTGCGCTTCATGGTTCACCTGGACCAGGCTTCTCAGCTTCCTGTAGGCCTGAACACACACCGATAAACACACACACACACACACACACACACACAGGAGGTTCAAAGACAGGCCCCAGTGTGAGTGAGTCATTTACAGGGAAGGAAAGTAACGTTTACTGTAATCTAACATCCGCCCCTGCTGCGTGTTGTCATCCTTGAAATTCGCACTGGTCAGTATTCTGGAATTTGCCCACACACTGCTGCATTTGTCCCATTTTTTTAGAGGAGATAAACATCTGTCAGGGGCTTGTTAAGACTCCCAAGAGTGTTGGGTTTCTTCCTGTGCTCAGAGGACTTGCCAGTGTATGCCTGCCTGCACCATGATGACCTCGGATATGGCAGAGACGTGGAGGAACTGTTTTGAGGAGGAACTTATCTGCCCCATCTGCCTGCACGTGTTCTCCGACCCGATCCAGCTGCCATGCAAGCACAACTTCTGCCGGGGCTGCATCAGCGAGGCCTGGGCCAAAGACTCCACGCTGGCCCGCTGCCCCGAGTGCAACCACGCTTACACGCAGAAGCCCAGCCTGGAGAAGAACCACAAACTGTCCAACATAGTCGAGAAGTACAACGCCCTGAGCGTGGAGAAGGCAACCACCCCGGCGTTGCAGTGCATCCTGTGTCGCCGAGGCCCGCCGCTGCCTGCCGTCAAAGTCTGCCTGCGCTGCAACGCCCCCTGCTGCCAGTCCCACGTGCAAACACACCTACAACAGCCTTGCTCCGCTCTCGGGCACCTGCTGGTGGAGGCGGACGCGGTGAAGGCCTGGACCTGTCCTCAGCACGACGAGTACCGGCTGTACCACTGCGAGGCAGAGCAGACGGCGGTGTGTCAGTACTGCTGCTTCGCCCGGTGCCACCCCAGCCACGGCCACGCCGTCACCGACGTGGAGCTGAGACGCAATGACATACGAGTAAGTCAAGTCATCAGAAATCCTCTTCGAATGGTGATGCCCCAAGGATGTGCCAAATGTCAACCCATAGTCTATGGTAACGTTTTAAACTAGGCATTATTACCATCTAACGTAAGATCGTTTTTATTGTCTTTCTTGAACAATTCCAGTGTTGTATTTATTTGTAAATCTTAAACAGCTTTCAACAAAGTGTGTAAAGAAGGAGGGGCTTAAGGTTTGGTTCTATTTCAAAACAATTCTTTGGATTTATACTTGACTACATCCTTCTTCAAAAGGTTTTACTGAATATGTTGTTTTATTTATGCCCTAGTTTCAGATAACGGAAGTCTAGTCCATCGGGTGAGTTGCGATAAGCTATGTGTTAGTGCTATTTAACTGGAGGTGCTAGCATTAAAATCTAATACTGTCATTTACAGTTACTAATGGTATAAACCATATGACGGTAGTTTTTTTGTTTTGGAACATCTTTTTTGTTTTCAAATTTATTCAGAACGCCATCTAGATGTCAATGGATATTTCTAGTCATCTCCTAGGCTTTAATAGATGGACGTACTGCGCGCTAACACCGTGCTTGGTTAGTTATAGAGGTCACTTAGTCTAATAGGGTCGTGTGGAAAGTGCAATTCTTCTTATGAAAACTGACATCAAGGCTATTTAAGAGGAAATTCAGATAATCCGTTTTTTTTCCATTCGATACATGTAGTTCATGGCGAACCAATTTATTCATCTTCATTTTAACAATAACGGGCAATAGATTGAATTAAAAATGGGCTATGGAAGTTGTTTACTGGCAGAATTGATAAAAATGTAGAACAAAGGGATTTAAAGTGGTTTGGCTTCCATCATCAAGTCTGTGCTTTCTGTAGTTGTGATCAATCCGGGCCTGCTCTCATCTGTTGGAATGACAAACAATGCTGTGGATGGTGGAACAATGAGGGGCCCTGTGAGGGTCTTATCTTCCCCGCACAGGTGCATCCTTGAGCAGGGATCGGCCGTTGTTGGGGGGGATTTGCAACTCGATTCTTAGCTTTTCTTCTGGGTATTCTTTCTTACCTTTTTAATGGTTTAGCGCATGCTAATTTATATCCTAGTGTGACCGGAATATTGAGTCACAGGAAGATGACTTCAGGAAGGAGTTATGAGGTCAGCCAGCGCTCGGGTTAGGTGTTGAGTGTGTCGTAGCAGATTCTGCCAGTAACTCTGTTATTCTGCTTTATGTATAGTTAATGTCACACGAGGAACAGGAACATTGACACCTGCTCTTAATTTGTTCCACCGACATCCGTGTTGGGCTACAATTTCATGCTTAAACCTAATCCAGCAAGATTTTTGGTAGATTCCAGGCTTCATCTGAAACTTAATTTAATACTAAAAGTATCAATTGGGGGTGTCAGCGTCTACATAGCCGTTTAGAAAAGTAAATAATCATTTACACCTTTCTTTTCTTTCCTCATCCATTTTACCAATGTATATATTATTTGACAGCAACGACTCCCAAACCTTTATGAACGATTGTTAAACGAAATGAAAATTACATTGGTTTTATTTATTTTTTTACTTATCAAGGGGTTAAAAAGTTGTTTTAATGACAAAATATATGTAGTGTGGCCTCTGTAGTATTATTCTGCCAGGCATAGCGTTATTAAACTTCTTGGATTTTTTTTAGCTCCGTGTACCAAATAATATAATTTCTCTGTCACAAAGTAAAAATAAAAATAATACCTAAGGAGCCCAGTCGACAGTAATTTATCAGCGACGTTGGCTATAATTTAATACCTGTTTTTGTAGTGGGTATACAAGAATACCTTTTTATATAATGTATATATATATATATAGGTTGTTAGTTTGAAAAAGCAGTGTTACACAATATTCTATATTACTTAAAAAGAATAACACATTTTCTGTGTCAATATTAAAATACGTTTGTAAAATGAAACGATGTGGAACATAAATGTTCTGTATGCCGTGTGAGCCTTGGGTCTCAATTCAAATCACTTTTACAGTCTTCTAACCATCCAAACAAAACTAAAATGGTGACTTTGTCTCTGGATAAAGCAACTGTCTGCCTCAGGATGATGACGCTGTTGAATGATGTCTCGGAACAGTTCTGGACCTCTACTTAGTCAGTCGGTCAACACATTCGGTCTAGTCGAAGCGTTGCGGCTGTCTTTAGTCACTCAGGTTTTGGCAAATGAAATGGCAGTCAGTGTTAAAAATCATCATGGAGTACATTACTCATTTAATTGGTTAATTGGCAGTAAATTCAGAGAACGACAGACATCATCTTGCTATTGTCTTAGTCCAACGGTTATTTGTAGGGAATGTTCATAGTTATTTGTTCCTTGGTTTTATTCTTATCGACCAATCATGAATCATTAAATATGATCTTTGATACCCACAGTTTTTACTTTTACTTCATTCTCGGGTAATCTTTAGTGAGAGTTCTTTACTAATCAAAACATAGTATAAGACTGGATTAGCAGAGTAATATTTATTTTTCTCTCTGAATCTTCTGTTTAATTTGGTTTGACTCAACATTAAATGGTCTGTATAATATTTTCTTTAAAATTATCTTAAATCGTCCACAAAATAGTTTCTGATGAATTCAACCACTTAATAAGTGAAAAATTACTTGGAAGTGAATTAGAATTTTGGTTTTGTTTTGCACTACAAGATATCCTGTGAAGCCGTTTTGCCTTCATGAAGTTCCCCTTTAAAGTCCATACAAAAGCTTATGAAACCAAAGAACCTACCTACGCTTCAAACAATGCCAACGGCTCAAGAAGTTGTCAGTATCTACTCGCTCGTCATCATCTTTACCGTCATCACTCCATCTTTTTCCCTTCTCAAAAACTCCAAACTTCCTATGCTTCACTGTAGTCACCCATGCTTACATCTATAGTTCTGATGATTTTGTCACAAATCAGTGCTTGTGCTTGACCCGTTTACAACAACCGAACATCCTGATCGTCTGGATAACAATGCAATTCAATATAATGGTAGTTATGGAAATAATATTTGCTTTGGTTGTATTTCCATGTCCTTTACATAGATGCTTCAACTGTCAACGGTGCAACATGGTACTTGTGTGTTGGTAATTCTATTGGTGAAACATCAGTTCTGAACTTGTGTTTCCAGCCACAAAAGCTATCTATAGTTGGTATTGCCTGCTGGTGCTGCTACTCATTCTCCGTCCTAGTAGATGAAATTAGGAGTCAACAAGAAACTATGAGAAACGACTCCTGAATGGAAGCCTTTAATTATAAACCCTCCGTCAAAGTCCGGCCAAATGACGGCCCAATTTCCCAATATACAATTTTATTTGAATTTAAGGTATTGCTCACCTCTTGAATGGAATTTGAACCTTGACATTTCTTTTTCCATGATGGGGATTCTTAGTTATGGTTATCACATGATATCAGTTTGAGCAATAGATGTTCCTGCTCAAGGACATGCAATACAATAGATTGTGTATGTAGCCTCTCGGATTCCAAGTAAAATATCCGTGGAATACGTCATGCTTGTCTTTCACAATAATCTATACTATTGATTAACAAGATCTTGTGCTCGTGTCGGATGGATTTTGAACGTGAACCCTGCAGCTTTTAAAAATTCACCTCACTATCTCCTACCATCCACCCACCACTCTGGGCCAGAGCTGACCTTCCCTCTGGCCCTGCTCTCCTGCTCTGGTGGCTCTGATGGAAACAGTACTGTACTGAAATGACAGCTAAAGAGTGCCCCCTTCACCCTCCCCCCATTTAGACCTCTCACGTAGATCCTCTTCTGGAAGCTGCCTCTCAAACCTACTGGCTTCTGCTTGGAGCCCGACTCAATCAATCAGCACAACCAGGTCACAGTCCTGGATCTAGCCATGCCAGCTGTATGTGTGTGTGTGTGTGTGTATGTATGTGTGTGTGTGTACGCGAGTATGAGGGATATGTAGGGCAGCACTTCCTAGCCTTGTGCTGGCGAGGCCCGGGAGTGAGCAGGTTAAATTCTCCCTCCTGGCTGATACAATCAGCTGGTTGGCTTGGAATTGTAGATAAGAATGGCTGTGGTTCCAAAAAAACTAGTGGTGAGGAGAAGTATTCCATCATTAGCTTGATCTGCAACATTATCATTCTTATCATGGGCCTTTCCTCTTTACGGGGTGTGAGGTTTGATTTATTAAGACGCCCAGTATTATTTATTCAACAACATCTCAATAATTGATGACTCGAGACAGTTTTAAACATGCATTTGTCCGTTTTAATTTGTTTTTAAAACGTTGATTTTTATGTAAAACGTAGCTTGTTTTGTGAGGCACTTAAAAACTAAATTCGTATCCGACGATGTCATGAACTGCTCTCAGCATATTCTTCTTTATGCCATCTTCTCTGTTTCTTCTTGCATCCTTTAGTATCTAGAAATCTCACCCAAGGTGATTAGAGAACAAGACAATAAACAGAACTTTCCAAACAACAGAACATCCTAAGGTGCTCTTTTGGCTCATTAATTGCACCCACAAAAGCCATTACCTAACCTCCGGGATGCTGGCTCGGCAGATACTTCCTACTGCGATATGGCCACAATGCTCAATTTAAGTCGATTGGGTATCACTGAGAATTAACAATACCCTCCATGCTTCATCAGAATGTTAATATCCTCCAAAGTTTTTTTTTTGTTTTTTTTTCTGTAGCTTCAGCTACTCTTGAACCCTTTTCACCATAAAACAGACGTCCATTACTTTTATGATGGTCAAGAAACGACTTGCTAATGTGTTTAATTACCATATAAATGCGATCAAACTCAAGTAGATACTTGAAAAATATCCCAACCCTGCAGTAGTTGCATAGTTGTAGGAAACCCTTCATATTCAGCCTGTCTTGTTTGAACATGACAGAAGGATTGTTACAAATTTTGTCAAAAGTGGGATGGCGATGTGTCACAGAAGGGTATTAAGTATACAAGTGTTAAGGTGATGGACTGTGTTGTATGAGTTGAAGGTACTGAATTTTGAGGAGAAAACACGATTCAAGTTAGCGGTTGATAAACCGGGTTAAATACGAGGGGAAAAGTGTTGACGTTAGACTAAACCACATGTTGTTGTTTTTTTAGTTTTAAATAATGGTCACCTTTTCAGAAGGGTTTTTGAATACAAGTTGAAAACCTGGTGGACCAGCAAGTAAAACTTCAATCAACTGGATCTAACAAACGCTTGAAACATTTCTGAAGCACTTGAATAACTACATCATGGCCAGTGAACCTCGCTCTGTAGCCACATTAGCATTTAGCTGCAAGCTCTTCTGTCAGCTGTGGGCTCTGTCAAGCTTGAATGTGGATCACATCTGCAAAACGCATTATTTATAATAGAATGATGAGCTCGGATTATTCATTTTTTTAACATGAAATATTAATAGAATAAAGGATTGGCTAAATCTGTGTCAATGATATTCCTACAGAGGGACTTCTGACGTCACAAAGACATGTCTTGTTGTGTCCGTTTCATGGAAAATTGCGTTTCTCTGCAGTTTATTCTTCTCTTAGAAATGTACATGTTGTTGTTTTTTTTCCTCGTATAGGGTGATTTGACAGAAACGTTTTCTTGCTTCCACCCCCTCTAGCACAAGTTTCCAGCTAGAAATAGCAAGTGTTGCCACTGCACTTAAAGATTCAGTGAGTGGCCATGATTTTCAAGAGGCGCACTGAAGGAGAAGAGCTGCTGAGATTTTGTCTCCATTTATCTATCTGTGCTCTCTCAGCTCCCCCAACATTAGTCCTCACTAATGCAAACACAAAATAGCTGCCGGTTGCTATGGCAGCACGCCCCTGCTCCTCCCCCTCCCCACTACTCCCCTGCAGAGATTGTGTGTTGGATGGAGACTTAATTTAGCCGACTCCTGAATTCCAATATCTCAGGAATGGTGTGGGGGAAGCATGTTGTGGTCGCAACTTTAAAAACTTTTTTGTTTTTTTTCCTTCTCCCATCACAGCAAAATCTGTTGAAGCAGCAGGAGCGAGTGGAGGACCGGGTGCAGGAGATCGAGGAGCAGCTCTGCAAACTGGACTCGGACAAGTGTGTGGTGGAGGTGAGTCTTCACATGATAAATATTACATTTCATCTTTAAATAACATTATAATATTCACTTCCGGGAATATGTTTGCTAAAGAAATATTATTTCTTTTCGTGCGGAAAATAAAATAATGACTCAACAGTGCAAAAAAAGAAAATGAGATCATATAAAATGCATGATGATAACATGACCCATGATACTATTCCCTTTAACTGGCTGTTTTTTTAATTTGGTCATGCATGTCAACAATTATAAGGGAAAATGCCGAGAGAATTCGGTGAAACTTAGTGCTTGTTTGCTTTAAGGAGAAAAACAAGATATTATTTTAACTTGTTTTCTGGTTGTGAGATTTTAATAAATACAAAAAAAAGATATTTCTCTGAGGGTTAATCTGCCTCTTACATCTATAATATACCACTAAAATATATATACACTATTGAAGACAATTAAATATATATGTGTGTGTGTGCAAATGTATACTGTCCTTCGACTTTATAATAAAATGTCTAACTTTGCCTTTTGAGATCTGATCAGAAATGTTGAGTTAAAAAGGGAATGTTGGAGGTTATTTGTTTTCAGGCAACCTAACCACTGACCCTTGTGTCCTATGGGTCAAGATGACCCAGAGGTCTGAAAACAAATGTGACCTCCAGCTTCCAGAAATACATATGCAGTGGAGTAGGTAGTTCACCGTGACCAAGAGGCAACACATAGGTTAATTTAGTTGGTAGAAACATGAATAATGTCTTGCACTAGCAATGTTGGCTCAAAGCCGAACCACAGCCAATTAAAACTCTTGTTTGTTCAGCGCTCAGAAGGCACACGGTAAACAGGATCCGATTACAGGCCGGAGTCCGTCACAATTAATGATGTCGTTTTATCATGGAATTATAATGTATAAATATTCAAATGTATTCTCCTCCTTACAGTTGAACCAGCATGTTAATAGTATCGATGCTAACGTTAAACTTTGTTGCTGCTCAGGACCGGGTCTGTGAGCTGAAAGAGGAGGTTCGTCTGCAGTACCAGCGCATGCATCAGCTCCTGGAGGAGGATCTGGGGCGTACACTGGAGGCTTTGGAACGGGCCCAGGCTCGATTCTGTCAGGAGAATGCCGCCCAGGTACTCGTGCTCGGAGAGCAGCGGCACGAAGCCCAGAAGCTTCTGAGCTCCCTTCACACAGCCTTCAGCAAAGCAGAGGAGCTGAGCTTCATGAAGAACACCAAACCTGTAAAGATCCTCACGGACCGGTGAGAACAGTTATCTTCCTACATTTTTTTAATTTGGTCAACAAAGAAGCGTCTCCATTTTAAGACCTTCAGAATATGCTTGATAATTTTACTGAGAAGATTAGTTTACGTGGTTAATGTTTTTGTGATGAACTGAGTCTGTTATAAAGACTCTTCTTCTCTTCGAAAATGACCTTGAGGCTTCCAACCCGCCTTCATACCAACAGAGTGTGTTTCAGTGTTTACTTTAGGGTTGATCTTGCACGTCATGGGTGTGTAAATGTAAATGGGTATGGTTGAAATATTTGAGGTCAGTCCCGGGGAGACGGAGTGCTGGGGTTGAGTCACATGCTTCCGAGTATTTTGTCGAATGGGTTCGGTTTCAAGTCTCCCGGTGATGCTGCTCGGAGCGGAAGGCTCATTGAATGTGTCTCCTGTTGCAGGTCTCAGGCCTGCGTGGGCAGCAGTCTGCCTCCGTACAAAGTAGGAAGCATCAACTCCAAGCTTTTCCTGTCTGAGATCTCGAAGAGAGAGAAGAGCTTGAAAAGAACGCTGGAAGGTAGGAACGCTTGAGTCGGCCTAAGTTTCTATGGATCATTTGAAAAATAAATGTTCAACTCTCTCTGTCTCCACAGTTCCGCTCACACCTCCATCGACTTTTCTTCAGTCCGTTCCTGCTTATCCCAGCGGTCAAAGTTCTGGTTCCGGATCAGAGAAACGGAAACATTCCACCGCCTTCCCGGAGGGAAATGTGGGGAAGAACACGGCTCCGGGGCTCAAAGATGGCTCGTCTTCGTCATCGTCCTCGGCGAAGCAGCAGTACATGGGTTCAGGCTCGGCCTCCGGGGAAGGCCAGTCCACCAATCAGCAACCTCTCGGTCCCTGCGGTCCGCCGCACATCGGCGAGGGTGGCGGCGCCGGCAGTGGGAGCAGCTCCCTGACCAACCACCACTCTGGCTCCGTGTTCGGCTCCTCCCACTTTCCTCCCGGGAGCAGCGGCTCCTCTCACTCCTCCCAGCAGGCGGTGCTGCCTCAGTACGGAGGCCGCAAGATCCTGGTGTGTACGATGGATAACTGCTACTGCTCCGGGGTACCCTCCGTGTCCGGTCACCGCAGCCACCCTCCGTACCCGCGCTCGGGCTCCTTCCCCTGGGTTAGCGCCCAAGACTACCCCCCTCCGCCTGGTTTGGGTTCCGGGGGTCCATCTATGCAGGGCCTGGCAGTGAGGGACTGGATCGACGCTTCCCAGACACATAGACATGCCGACTTCTACGGGCTCTATGGACAGCCGTCCACGAAGCACTATGTCACGAGTTAACAGAACACCCACTTACAACAAACACACCGGCACCAAATTCTCGCGTACTAGCCTCAATCCACACATACATCGGGTCATCATCAGCGAAACACATGGGTAACTCCAGATATAATCCGATATCTTTGAGCTATATTTAGGTATATTAAGAGTTTGTGTTGCAAACAGGATCATCAAATTACGGTCACGTGGCAACGACCTACCAAAATATTCCGTTTTTTTATTCAATTGTGGAGAGAAATATAGATTCTGTTGGTATAATGTAAACTGTAATGTGCGTTAAACGCATGATGGTTGGAGGCTGAGTGAGTCCCCGTGCATGTGTGGAGTTGACCAAGAAACTTATTAATCTAGCAAATATAACGGACACACATTGAAGTTGATGTGCAACTTCTGTCACACATACACACACACACACACACACACACACACACACTTGCAACATGTAATCGGAGGCAGGGTCAAACTGTGTTTTTAAGTTTAATGTTTTAGTTTTTTTTTCAGCCAGTGTGCAAAGTCCTGTGTACTATATATGTAAAATGCATATACAAGCCAATAACTGCTGACTTTGGCACAACTCAAGCATTTAACAAAAAAGCAGAGAGGAGGAGAAACGGCGTTTTTATTTATAGAGCAGAAAATGAACTTTAATTGAAGATTCCTTCTCGGCTTCTCAACAAGGCGCAAAGGGAAGAAAATGCTTGAGATTTCCCCGTCATGTTCGTCCCTCCAGCTGTACTGAGGTCAGTTGCCTTATGTTATTAGCAACTTACTTTGATTGATCCTGTTAGCAGGGATGCTGCTGCTTCCCCCGTTTTCTTTTTCCTCCATCGCAGCGCTTCTTAATTTCGTTGCTGAGTTCAGGGATTGTCAGCTTGAACACTAAAACGCTCTTCCATGGAACACCCACAATGCATTTGTGGACGCCTTGTTATGCTTCGGCTACGGAACCACAGGTGGACACTGGACGACAGGTTATTAGGTTTTTGGGAATTCAAGACTCATTTCTTAGGATTCTTCTTTCCGACGCGGGGATGGAGCGTTCCCAAAAATGCCGCCATGCATTCCACATGGTGGAAATCTGACAAAGACTGTTTCCATTTCGTATTCGCTATGACTTTTGTGTTCTTTGGTACACATCGAAATCTCCACGCTTGTTTTGAGAGACTCTTTGATTGTAGAATAAAGACTTGACAGACCAAACTAATCGAGCATCTGGAGGATCTGATGATGCTGTTCTTGTACTTCCAGCAGGGCAAAGATGTCACCTCCTCTCAATAAGCACACGGGCTCTTGACTTTTCTTGGCACTAAGAAGACGAACAATAGGAGTGAAAACTGTATGCAGCTTTTTTTTTTTTTTTTAAAACGCGTGGATGGAAGTCAATAAGGGTGGGAGGACTTTTTTCATGAACTTTTGTAAAAGACTGAACTGCGAGGTGTAAGCACTGGTCACCGTCCTCAAAAGGAGCCGTTACAGTAGTCGACAAAAAGAGAAAAAGGATGACATTAAAGTATCTTTTTTTGTAAATATTTTGTGAAATGGAAAAATTACTGACGTGATTTGGAGGAGGATTCCAAATAAAATGAACAAATTCAAACAAAACGCAGCTTGGTTTCATTTTCTTTATCTATCCTGTGATTTTGAGGGTTTTTTCTCTGGCCATGGTTAGTAACCTTCTTACTTATGTATCGCTTCTCACTCGCGCTCTGGAACCAACTTGCTTGTTGTGCTGGTAAGTTTGAATATTTGGCATTTAAACCATCTAAAATTATAACAAAAACACTTATTATGGTGTATAATATGAGCCTCTGGTGTCCATTCATTTTGGTGCTAGCACTCCTTTTGATGAGCATGTAGGAGGCCTCCAGAGAAAAGGGGAATAAAAGGTCGGAAGTCTTCAAACGAGTGAGTTTGTACACGTCCGTCTGCTCTAACTGCACATTAGTGAGTCCCATAAAACCACCCACACAAGAGTCCGACTCTTTGACGGCAATAACGTATTGCAATATGAGAAAAGGAATTCTATGCTAGCAGCTATCAAACATACACGCCTTTAAAAGATAAAAGAATTGTTGCTTTCATAACCTGTTCTTAAGTTAACTGGTAGACAAATATTGAAGTCGTAGTCGTATGAAAAACATACAAAAGACGTTTATAACAAATGTAAATAACCACACACAGCAAAGCTTAGCATAGTGCTAGTTAGCTTAGCATAGTGCTAGTTAGCTTAGCCACCTCTGTGCAAACCTGAGCTTCTTATTTAATTCTTTAACATATCTTGAATCCTTTGACTGTTTTTTAAGTTGTTTCTTTTAGTTGTAACCAGGGTACTTTTTAAATAATGTAATTTGAAATTATTATTGTTGTTTTTTTAAATCATTAACATTATAATTATGTAACCAACTCTCTTATTATTATTAAAATCAAATTGTTGGCCGGTTATATTCAAGTTTGATTGTAATTCAAACTTTTAATAAATCCAGCTTAACTATATATAATTTGAAGAATAAAGTTTCCAAGACTAAATTTAATAGATTGGTTTCTGCTACTTTTTGTGAACATTATTTCAGGAACAGAGCTCAAGATGAAAAATAGTGTTATCAGGTTATACAGTAAACATGATGAACTTGTGAGCATTAAGACCAACAACACAGTCATCAGTCTTCACATATAAAATGTATCCGAATATGAAAATGTATAATGAATCAAGCCGTTGTTCAGAAAGATGTTTAGAAACAATGTTTGCTACACGGTGAAGTTTCCACGAGGCCTCCATGCTTGTATCAGGTTCGGACAGTGTTCTAATGTTTACTTTCTGGCATGGAAAAAAACAGATGTTCCGCGAAGAACCAACAGACAGTGGGGTAAAGAGTTCGGGTTCAATGCCCTGATTGTATCTAAGACAGCTTTTCGGAAACAGTCATTTCTGTCTGTACAAGTCGAAAACCTTCGGGCCTCCACCCTCCGTTCACTCCCACCTACTTCCTATCCCGGGTCGCAGAGGTCTGATCCGTGGCCTTTTCTCTCACGTCAGCAAACCTCTGCAGAGGCCAATAACTGTGGGGTTAGAGGTGCGGCATAAATTACAGCTCTCCCTTTCTATCTTCCTCTCTCACACAAACACTCCCCCCTTTCACTCAAAAGTGTTCTCACACTTGTGCTCACAGCTGCTGAACAGCTGTCTGATCCATAAGTTATCACAGACTCCATCACACTATGAACCAGTGTGAGGGAGAGCAGTGACTGTAGGACAAAGAACCTGGTGTCGGGTGAGACATGTTCCCAAAATGTATCATAGAAAAGATGATAATATGCTGTTGACTTCTTTTACGCTGACGTCAAATCCATGAATGTCTGAGAGAAGTTTACCTTAAGATCTAAGATTATTTTTGTCATTGAACAATTGAGCGAGTCGTCACCCTCATGATACGCCTTGACTAGACTCTACGGAGGCATATGTGGCATCAAGACCTTTTCTTTCATGGCTACTGAGAACACACACGTTCAGCTAAAACCATCGGCAAAAATCCCTGGCAAAGACATAAGGGTTCAGAGGTTCACAGAGACAAGGGTTATATTCGTGATTCTCACAATAGGGGCGTTGGTGCCGATCGGTGTCATGTCTGTCGAGATTAATTTTGTTCAACTTCAATTACAGAGGCGTATTCAAATGTCTTTATCCTGAGGTAGGGTTGGTTATTTACAGGGAATATAAATAGAACAGTTGGAGCTTCTATCCAATGTGTCTCGTTCTTGATCTCCAATGGTGGTTAGAAGAGCCCAGACTACCAAGTTGCCTCCAATCCAGTCCCAGTTCTCTCCAAGGTTTGACCTGTCAGACCTGTGTGAGCTGTCAGTATTTCCCAAGCATATTGTTTAGGTAAGTTGCTTGTCATCAGTTACAAGTTACACTTTAATTCATTCAAATTCCCATATCAAATGGTGAATCAGCAATTTTTTTCACAAGCTACATTTTGCTTTCACCAGATTCTGTATTGTGATGATTCTAATAGAATATTAATTAAAAACATAATTTCATGACATCCATGAAATCTGTATTATGTATTAGACTCTGCGCCAACATGACTATTTGATGGTTGTCAACGATTCCTAAGTTAAACCATGTCTACTATAAAACAGATCAAGAATTTAGAAATTTTGAGTTACACACCCGCAACCTTCTTGCTGCAACCGCCACCAGCAAGAAGGTTGCGGGTTCCCTTCCATCTTACCTGCGGCCTTTCAGTATTGTGTTGTAATGTTCTCCCTGTGTTTTTGTGGCTTTACTCTGGTTATGGCTGTGTGTCTCTGTGAGACCTGCCTCTTGCCCAACGCTGCTGGGATTAAATCCAGTCCCCCCACAATTCCACTTAAGGAATCAGGTAAAGAAAATGAATGAATTAATAATACAGTCTAGAAGACATTCTAGGGTGTATGTAAACCAAAAAAAAGGTTGTTTTTTTTAACTTTTTAATTTCCTTCATTGGGACATTTTCAACATGAATGAATCAAGATATAGAATTGTTATACAAATGATGTAATGACATGATATTAAAGCATGGACATTTGTCTTATAACTCTTTATAAGTCCAAGGGTTGTGGCAGGATTTTTTTTAACTATTACTTGTAAAATAGCTCAGGCGTCAAGTCAAATTCTCTATCATGTTCAAATCTGGAACCATGATGGCAATTAGAGTTTTTGTTTCTCTTTACGTAATTGTTTTTATTTTATTTGGAGCAATCTTAAGGATCATTGTTGTGTTGGAATACCTAACACTGTCTTAGCTGCAACTTCTTGGTAGAATCTTGGCCTCCAGAATGTTGATATTGGGCTCAATCCACGTGACCTTTCACCTTGATAATGTTTAGAAGTACCTCCACTGCCCATACAACCCCAAAGCACGGACATTCCTCAAAACAGTGCTTCTTGCGCCCCTCTTTGTCCATCTGTCCAGAGCACTTTATTCCCGAATGACTGTGGTTCACCCACATGTATTTTTGGCATGTGTTTTGTGAGGCTTCTCAACAATCACCCTTTCATGAAGCCCCTTCTCATGCAATCTTTGGCCGATGCTGGAGAGTGATGCACCATGACAACAATTCCTTCCTGGAGTTCTTTGGTGGTGGTTTGTGGGTTCTTGCCAAGGTTTCTGACCATTTTTTGGTTCTTATCTTGCTGAAATCTTTTGGTTTTAGTTCTTCACACACATTTCCAGAAGACTTTAATTTCCTCCTGATGTTCCTCACAGTTGCTCAACTTGAACCTTTACGTCTGTTGTCGTACGTGAATTTGTGACTAATTCCAAACAATGTTAAGATGCTGAAAATTAGTCTTTTATGCTCTCTAACGTAACTAAAACATATAACAGCTCAAGGGTGTCATGTCCAGCTTTTTGCACTGGCCTGATTTTAAGTTTTTTTTTTGTAAATCTTGATTTAACTGAATCCATGTGTTTCATGCTGAACATATCTGCTAAACTAAACTATATTTAAAAGACATGAAAACGTCCATTTTTATTTTAGGATTTTAAGGTTCAGGATCTTCAAAGAGCCAGTCACAGAATCAGACAAGATAATAACATTGTCATTTGTCTAAATGTTGACAATAACAGTGGAAACATACCTGCAGCTGTAAAGCAGGCCGAGCACCAGACGTTGTTGATCATGTCGAGCCCATTGTTGAACTCTCTGGACCTGCTGCTGGTCAGCTGCCGTCAGCAACACAAGAGCCCACCTGCTGCTGATCTACTTACTTCTCCAACAAACCCAAAATACAACTCTGTGTGTGCTTTCAGAGGTTTTTTTTTATTCACATACAGTACTTTCAGTTCTGGCAGGTTACAATCGATAATATCAAAAGCAAATCTGCTCTACACCGCTGACGTCTGACGTACAGTACATGGAAGATTCAACTGCGCACACATTATAGACGACAGCAGCAGCCGAGCTTCCTCTCTAGCGTGAGCAGAACGTACAAACGTAGGGCCGAGCTATTTACACGTAGAAATGTAGATACTCATAAACTTTTTTTTTTTATACATATTCACATGTACAGTGTTTTATTTGGGGAAAGTTCAGGCGCTAAATCAGAAATATGTTACTTTAGCCTCACTGTAAGAAGTTAGTAGAGTTATAGTTTTCTGGTTATTTATGTTGATTAAATATGTAAACCTAACTAAGACAAGCATCCTGGCTTTACAGTTGACCAAAAGTTCACGAGTTAAGAAGCGTTCAGAGACGTTGCATTAATGTGCTTCACGGGAGGTCAGTTTTATACCTAATTTAATCTGCTCACAATTGTGCCGGGACTTCTAGTGTTTTGGTTTGAGTTTTAGATTTACCAATATCAAGATCTGGAAAAATGTACTTGTGTTCGCCCTTTTAAAAAGGTAGGAAAACTATTGACCAGAGGTCTACATCCATCTACCACACCACACTAAACTTTCAGAGCACACTCTCAGATGATCATCAAGCATCAGCTAGACTATTCCAGATAACACATTTTAAAAATTTCCATCAATAACATAAAGGAAATAATATCAATTACAACCTTCCAGGAAACACAATATAACGCACCACTCTGCTTAATCACGCCGCTGCCTGCTACGCCATAAATAAAGCGATTACAAAAATAGACTTCACTTCAAACCAAAGCAGGAAAAGTATCTAAGGTGGACTGAATATAAAAATATAGGAACAAAAATCAAGCTGCAGTGTTGGTCTCCACAGCGGCTTTTTCAGAAGCGGCTGGAATTCCAATGAAAGAACTTAATGGGAATGTTTGAGGTTGTGACAGCAGCTGGGATTGGTTGGAACGCTGGCAATGACGTGGGCGCACTTGATAGAGGGCGTGGATTTCCTGCCATGGATTCCCTTTGAAGTCAACCATCCCGCTCCATCTGTGAGTGTTTTTTGTATGTAGCTCAGTAGCAAATATGGGAATTTAGTCAGAAAAGTCCATGGTCACAGGTAGAGAGCAATCTTTACCCCCAGAGACCCAGTAACACACAAAGATAACTTTTGGGCTTCTTCATTGAAAATATCATTGGTCACAAAAAATATGTTTTTTAGCAATGTCATTTTATATGCTGGATAATTGATGAAATTCTATAAATTGTTCTTTAAATACTAACTTATACTTCAATTTAAAAATTCAAAACCCAATTTAAAATAAACTTATTTTTAGAGATTTTAGAGTATTCTATTTCATGGTGATTTAAAAAAAATATTCATCTGGTTTATTTTGAGATTGTTGGAGTTGTACATGTAGTTAAATTGGTTAGTGACCACAGACTGATTGATGTTGTTGATGTCATAGTGTAACAATAATAGATCAATACATTGTTGTGCTCTTGCTTTTAAAGAGATGTTGTTGTGGTGTTACAAAGCTGGGTCTCGGGAGGTTAGGGCTCGGGAGGGTCCGGGTGTGCTGCTGTTCCATTGGAAGATAACTAGAAGCAAAGCTACTTTTTCTTGGAGTTGACGCTCTTACAGACCCAGTTCATTCCCTCCTGCACAACGAGAGTGAAAACACAAAGAGTGAAACTCATGGAACGACGAAAAACACTCAACACTTCAACTGACCTGAATGCCTTCACTGGTGAGCGCCGAGCAGGACTGGATCTGCCACATTCGATCTCGGATGGTGTGCAGGTTGAGACCCTCTGCGATCTCCGCGGCGGGTGCTGCAGTCAGAAGGTCTTGCTTGTTGGCAAAGATCAGCAGTGGAACACCGCTCAACTTCTCCTCATCCAACAACTCTGCCAACTCCTACAAGCAAAGAAACCACGTTCAGGACATGGTTATGTTCACAACACCTGAGCTTATCAGAGGACAATATGGTTAATCTTTAATACATTTGTCTTATAGGTAACAAAGCTACTCCTTAATTAAAAACAAAACAACAATGACCTAAATATTTCCTGATCTTCTCAATCAATATAATCCCTCCATCTGGCCCTGGGCCAGAGGTGAGAAACTAAGTCTGTGGGGTGGACTCATCTTCCTGAAGATGCTGCCATATTTTTACACTTGTTGCGGGTAAAAGCAAATAAGGTGATTTACAGATGCATAAAGGTTAGTGGCTCAAGCCAAAAATGGAAAATGTACAGATGCAGGACTACAATGTTGACTCCTGAAATCTTGAGTTGTGAAAATTGTTTTGCGTTGAACATACCTGACCCGTTTCTTCAAACCTTTTTCTGTCAGCACTGTCAATGACGTAAATCTGAAACAGAAACCCCAGCATTCTGTCAACCGCTGATATGATGTCATTTACAACTCAATTGCAGCTCTGCGATAGAATGTTAACCTATTACCACCTCATGCCCGAACATCAGGGTTAAGATGAAGCCCATCATGACCATATAAGGGATCACATGATGATAAATAGATGGCCGTTTGAAATGTTTTGTTAATACAGTAAATAGGTATTTATTTTGTAATACAGTCATGTAGACAGATAGATAGAACTTTATTGAAATGTAAGAAATGATTAGAGCAGCCTTGTATCTGAAAACAATGTTTATCATTCAGGTAGTAAATCCTGTGTGTGTCATGTGACTAACAAACAGCTAAGAAAACATGGAATGCATAATAACATTGCTTTTGTCAGTACAATGTAGTCACTGTTGATATAAGATCTTAAGTGTTATCAAGAAAAAAATGGGAATTGTCTATCAGTTCTTAAATTAAACTATAATGATCTATTTTTCTTCTTATCATTATATTTGTTCAAACAAATGTTCCTTAAGATGTACCAGACAATTTATATCAACCAAAAAATGAAGACAACGAGGCTTCAATATATGTTTTCCACAAAGTTAACATTAAATGCCTATATTCTGTTGCTGTTAACCACAATAGATAGATAGAGGCTTTGAGTAACATTAGAATGAATGATGGTTGATAATAAGATCACAAGACTCAAGTTGTTTTTGCCTTTTTCCAAACACTTTAAAAAGACTTGAGTTTATCCTGCTAAGAATAGAAAAAAACAAGAACTCTGTTTTCCACAAAATATATTTGGGGTGTAAATGGTGTTGCTCTATAAATCCAGGAATTATAGAAAGTAACAGCAAATAAAAGACAAGATCAAAGATTGTACAAATGTAGCTGCTGCATTTCCTTCCATGAGCATCAACTAGTATTTGTCATGTCTCTAACAAACTCGCAAACTTGAAACTAATTTAGAAGTTTATCACTAGCTTCAAGAACAACATTTTTTCTGTAAATGCAATACATGATTACATCTTATTGTCATTTTAATTGTTTTTTAATTTGAAGTTGCAAGTTGCTGCAAACAAAAGCGTACTCACCAGCACATCTGTGTTTTCAAAATAGTTTCTCCAGTACGGTCTGATCTTCCTCTGGCCACCAATGTCCCAAACGTTCAATTTAAAACCCTGTGACTGCACACTCTTTATGTTGAATCCCTAAAGAGAAAGCACTTGGAATTATTCTCCTCAACATCCGCTTCAGTGGCGCAGTTTGTGGAATGACAGATGGTGATAACATAATCTGAAGTAGCAACAGACCTGTGTGGGGGTGATGTGGCTGATGTCCTCAGACGCCAACTGTTTGAGCAGAGTGGTTTTTCCACCATTGTCCAGTCCCAGAAGAAGTATTCTCACCTCCTGGTCTGGTGTGCTTTTGAGTTTACGCAAGATTGACAATAATCCCTACAACAAATGGAAAAGTTTCATAAACAATAACAATAAAGTTAGAACTGAAGAAAAGTCCTGCACTCTGTCTGTCCACATGGTGGTTTGTAAATATGAAGTTGTAGTTGCTGGGCTCTTTTTAACACACCAAATAAGGGTTGTTAGAGCAAACTGATCCATATTAAGGTAACACAACATCATGTTTGTAAGTGTGTATATATATATATATATATATATATATATATATATATATATATAATTATGTTAAATTAAATGTTAATGGTGCCACCAGACAATACCAAAAGAGTAGCGGCTACTTGATCTTGTGCTTCTACGTCGTCACGTGATTATCTGCAGGTCATATGATTGGCTGTAGGTTCAATCATTCAACATTGAAACTTATGATTTCTATTATTCAATTAAAACAAATTGACCATTTCAATATAGAAATGATTTAATTCAATTTAAATGAATTATTATATTATTAATTCCACCATTAAATTTTCTGATATACTACCATAGTTTATACACTATCAGTTAGTGTATAAATATGTGTAAAATATGTTGAGTGGCTGAATGTGGTTAATGGAAGATTAATTGAAGACATACACAAGTGGTTTCAATATATTTTAGCCACATACAAGACACAATACAGACATATCGCTCTTACATAACCTTTTGTTTACTAAAATCACCTTTATTGTCAAAGATATGTTATGTTGCATGTAGCTGTTTTGGTGTATCTCTACCAGCAGCATTTAGATATAATTAGTTGTTTTTTTTAACTCACCACAAATCCTGACTCCCTTAAACCTGCTTCTTGCTGTTTTCAACTGACTTTCAGGTCGTGATTATACTCTTAACTTCCCTGTCATTTTATGATGACACCTTCTTCTTCCTCTCCTTCCCTGTCAACCTTTTAAACGCATGCCAAATCCTTATTCTCTGGACAAAAAAAACAAAACACCTTTTATAAAGAGATTGAATGGGGGTGCTTTCAGGAACAGCTGCTTCCCACTATTTGAGCAACACTCAGATTCAGGTGAACAGAAAAAAACATACATAGATACATTCATCAAATGTTATTTATATTTTATACCATAAGCAAATTGTGGATCAATCAGATATGTAACAAATCTTAAATCGATACACTTACTAAGTTCGAATGATAATTGAAAATCCTTTATCACGAAACAAAATACAGTGTCAATCCACCTTATTTTTAAATATAAATACAAAGGTAAACGTAATGTTTGCTATAAAAAGTTGCATTTGTTGTTAGCATCAGATGGGACTCTCATTCAAAGGCCGTGCAAGTCCTCTTGTCGTCCACACGGTGGCTCATACTGATAAACTAAAAATGTATTACTGCATAAATCATCCACAACAACAGCTTGAAACGAACATAAAGTATTCAATGAGCCGCATCTGTCAGCTGCTAGTTAAACCAGGGCTGCTGGTTCACACGCTAAACGAGCTAAACATAGCTAGCGAGCTAAGCTAATCTCCCATGATAATAGATCGAAGCAACAAGGCGCTTCTTGGACCTGGACACTTATATTGAGCAGAAAAGAGCGTGTCGTTTAGTGGGGTTGAAACTAAACCTGGGTTGGTCGTGGTAAGGAGTCCTACAATACCGTTATAAAATCACTCAGCGGTTTATTTGAGGGAAAATGATACTCACCATCTTGTTGCCTGCTCGCTCCTGGAGACGCCGCCGAGGGTTACTAAGGGGAATGACGTCAGACGCAAGCTGGCCAATCCCGACGTAAAGAGGAAGCGCTCAACTTTGTTGTAGTGCACTTCACTTCAAGGATGCTTCCTTATCAGCAGGTTTTTACTTTACCCATCATCGTTGAAATTAATAAGCACGAAAAAGGCACCCTTGAATAGATCTTCAAAAAATCATCATGATGAGTGATTTAGTGCATCTTGGAGAGGAAGACTTGAAACATGTGATGGAGTCAGGAGAGTTGGGTTTTCCCGTTATATACCCTTAAATATAATACAATAAAATAATAACCTCAGCATTTCTAGCTTGATTTTATTAATTGATTTTATATTTCTCTCTCTAGCAATGAGTAGGTGAGCACCTTCTGTGTGCTTTTTTAGGTAATTTACTTAACATTTTATTTAAACAGTACACATTCATAAACGTCCATTAAGGTTGTGATCCAAATAAAATCTGCCAGCATCAATGCGGATTTCTATCGCTTGGAGTTTTTTTTTAATTTTTTATTACTACCCTATATTTAAACCCATGGACTTTTCAATTCAGCTTCCAAATTATGACTTTTCATAGCTAGTGTTTCATGTTTCAGATTCACATACACCACTAGATTATGGATTAAAGCAGGGGTCGGGAACCTATGGCTCGCGAGCCAGGTGTGGCTCTTTTGATGATTGCATCTGGCTCGCAGATTTCGGCTTTTCAGATAAAACATAAAATATTATCACTTGTTTCAGGGGTGGGCAATACGTCGATACGGCGAAGCTGTTGCGAGTAGATCGCGTGATTTAATAAAATATGATATAAGAAAATAGTAAAGAGAGCTCTGATTGGCTGCTGTGCATGTCAATCAAATGGTTATTGTGCCGATTGGTTGAAAATTTGATTGACATGCACAGCAGCCAATCAGAGCTCCTGCCTCTTCCACTGACCGCACGGAAAAGATCATATGAATCGAGAATAAAAAGAGCAAAACGTGCGACAGTCATTTTACGCAATTCAGAAAAACGATATAGAATTATAAGCTTGTTTTTTTAAAATAATATATCGAACAAAATAATGCGCGTTTGATCGCTTCAGGTTCTTCTCTACGAGAGTCACAGAAACATGACGTCAGGTCCATCAAAGTTAAGCTGCAGGTTTCAATGAAAGCGCAACAAATGCTGGTTTTCCTTTTGTGATCGCGTCCTTAAAACACACTTGCATTAATACACCATCACATGATGACTATTTGTAAATTACCTTTATCTCACGAATGTAATAAGAATACGCAGAAACACAAACACGTTAAACAGGTGCAGGTGAGACACACATTCTAATGACGTCAGAGACGATCAGACAAAGCGATGACGATGTGAAGTTACTGATGAACAGTTTTATTCTCGTTAAACTTCATCTGAAATGTAATTAATCCACTTGTGTGATTCATATCAGACATGTTTAAAATTAACAAATATAAACTGTTAGTTTGAATTCATGTTTTCATTTGTTTTTGTTTTTTCATGATCACAGAAATAGAGAAATTTTAGTCTTGTGCTTCATTTAAATATGATGGACATATTGAAATGGAGGCATGGAAAGGGATGAACCCGTCTGAATTCTTTGTTGATTTTGATGAACAAAGGAAAAGGGCTTGAATTCGTGTCAAGCACAGATTCTTACATCTGAATATTATTTATATGGCTCTCACTGAAATAAATTTCCAAATATTTTGCTTTCATGGCTCTCTGAGTCAAAAAGGTTCCCGACCCCTGGATTAAAGGATATGGAAATGTAGGTTATTTTCGTTTTAGTTACTTACATTTACATCAGAGGGTTAGGATCAAAAATAAATCCTGGTTCCTGTTTCCACTTCTGGTAAAGATGGTCTGGAAATTCCACCTTAACTGCACTTTTACAGAACTTGTAACTCAATAGTTTCATGATGACAAATCTGCAACTATAGTGAAAAATAACATTACAAAAAGTAGAACAATTCTGACACACACTGATATACTTCATTTATTTAATTTGGAATTTTCTTTGCTCTGTGGAAGTTTTTGTGTTATCAGTTTTATTCATGATTGGCAAATGGTAAACGTACAAGTTAAAATGTTAATGTTTCGAGTGTAATCTGTTTTGTTTTATGACTCTACTGTTAATGACTGCTTTACTAAGGCGAGCCATTGGTTGTTCAAAGGTTATGTTTTAGAAGAGAAAAGTCGGTTAATGTTAGATGTTAAATTTAAGAAGAAAAAAAAATTGAAACAAATAACAAATCTGGAACCGGAAAGATCCAGTATCTTCTTGAGAATGTGAAGTAGAAGGGGAAGGATCTAATAATAAGAAAAGGTCAGCATCAATAATAATAATACCGTGTTTGTTTGTACATTTTAAACATGATCTATGAGGTACCCATTTCCATTACATATAACCAAAAAAGCAAGATGTGATAAAGTAGCATCAAAATTTGAATATAGTTTTGCTAATTATGAGCTACAAGTCTAATAATTCTTAACAATGTGTCCACTGAAGCGAGAAAAACCTAATAAAAATGTATATATAATGTTTCTGTACAGCACAGTATGTCACATCAGAAGACATTTTTATTGTCAGTGTGAACACGACTGAGGATTTTTTTGTGCTGGCAGTAAAGAATAAAATAATGAAATAAGATTACACAAGATAAGGTAAACAAAATATATACTTTAAAATAAATAAAGTATATACTTTATTGAATATTGTTTTGATTGTTTAAGCGCTTTGTGACCCTGGTCTGGAAAAGCGCTATACAAATAAAAATTACTTACTTACTTACTTACTTACAATAAAAAAACAGAACCAAGCACCAAGGCAGCCATTTATGTGGTGTCTCGCTCTACTGCCCAATCTTGATCGTCGTCCATCAGATTTTGAACTTCTCTTAGAAGTTAATTTTCACATCAGCATATTCACTGTTGCTTTATTCCTCTGCATTTTTAAATAAAGTTAATTGATTTTGAGGAACTGGAAGCTGCATATGGTTCTTGTGGTTAAGTTGTGAGGTGGTAGGCTTCTATATAGCATTGCAGGTCAGTGGAATATGAAGGCTAAACACAATGGAGTTGGACATACTGATGTGGAACCCTGGGCACACCAAGGTAGTAGTGAAAAAGTCCAGAATCAATCTCACACAGTCTCAAAATATACAGGTTTAAGTAAGTAAGTAAGTAAGTAAGTAAGTAATATTTATTTATATAGCGCTTTTCGAGACCAGGGTCACAAAGCGCTTTAACAATCAAAACAATACTCAAAACAGTACATACTTCAAAGATCAAGACAACACCGAGAACAACACAGGAGTTCGAGAAATTCAAGGAAAAGCCTGAACAAATAGAAACATCTTAAGATGTTTCTTAAAGGAGTCAGTAGACTCCATCAAGCGCAAAGAGAGAGGAAGATTGTTCCAAAGCTTAGGAGCAACAGCCTGAAAAGATTTCTCTCCTCTGGTCCTGAGCCGTGTGCGTGGAACCATAAGTAGATTCTGATCCACAGACCTCAGAGACCGAGCTGGGGTGTAAGGCTGGATCAGATCAGTGATGTAAGGAGGAGCCTGACCATGAATAGCTCTGAAAGTAAGAACCAGAATTTTAAAGTTGATCCTGAAAGAAACTGGAAGCCAGTGAAGAGTTTTAAGGATCGGAGAAATGTGAGTTCTCCTACTTGAGCGAGTCAGAATTCTCGCTGCAGAGTTCTGAATCAACTGCAGACCAGACAGATCCTTCTTGTTAAGACATGAAAACAAACTGTTACAATAGTCCAGACGAGAAGAAACAAACGCATGGATTACAAGCTCCAGATCATGTTGTGACAACATTTTCCTAAGTTTAGAGATTTTTCTCAGTTGAAGGAAACAGTTTCTGGTCAGTTTTCTGCAGTGTTGAACAAGAGACATGTCTTTATCAAATACAACACCCAGGTTTCTCAGGCTCAGTTTGACAGACTGACCTAAGTCACCCAAGTACTGACTCAACCCTGGAATCTTATCATCAGGAGCAATCACCAGAGTTTCAGTTTTGTCCACATTAAGCTGTAAAGTGTTTTCACTCAGCCATTGTTTGATTTCTAGCAAACAATTGACTAAGCTGTTCAGCCTTTGGGGCTCAGTTGGGTCAAAAGAGCAGTAGAGCTGGATGTCATCAGCAAAAATGTGATAAGAAACATCTGGAAATCTCTGAATGATTTTACCAAGGGGAATCAAGTACAGCAAAAACAATAAAGGACCCAGAACAGAACCTTGAGGGACTCCACACAACAGATCTGCCGATTCAGACCTCATTTGATTGGCAGATACACTAAAACTGCGCCCAGAAAGGTAAGATGAGAACCATTCCAACACAGACCCAGACAGTCCCACTTCATCCCTTAGTCTTCTCAGCAGGATCTGGTGATCAACTGTGTCAAAGGCTGACGACAGATCCAAGAGAACCAGAACAGTGAATTTACCAGAGTCAGCCGACATCATGATGTCACTGGACACTTTCAATAAAGCTGTCTCCGTAGAGTGATGTTTACGGAAGCCAGACTGAAACTTCTCATGGATGTCGCTCTGATCCAGGAACAAAGACAGCTGCTCAGACACCACCTTCTCCAAGATCTTGGACAAGAAAGGGAGCTTAGAAATAGGCCTGAAATTACTGAGGTCAGTTGGGTCTAAGCCTGGTTTTTTGAGCAGAGGCTCCACAATGGCATGTTTAAATGCATTGGGAAAAACCCCTGTGGAAAGGGAGAGGTTCACTATATTGGTAACCCAGGGGCCAATTACATCAAATACTTTGATAAAAAGCCTACAAGGAAGGACGTCATCTGAGCAAGAGGAGGGTTTCATCTTGTTCACTAGTGCTGAAATATCACCCAAAGATACAGCAGTGAAGGATGACCAAGAGGAGGAGATGGGCTCAGAGACAGTAGGGGTTCCCAACAAAGGGGGAGAGATTTTCTCTTTGATCAATTTAATTTTGTCAATGAAAAATCTCAACAATGCATTGCTGTCAGCTTCACAGAAGACCGGCGTGATTTGAGGAGCAGGAGACACGAGAGAATTAATCGTGTCAAACAAAACTTTGGGGTTTTTCCTATTTGCTGCTACCAGTTTTCTGATGTAATCAGATCTAGCAGTTTCTACCATCTCATTGTAAGAAGTCAACAGATCCCTGAGGTGAAGTCTGTGCACCTCAAGTTTAGTAGACTTCCAGAGACGCTCAGTCTTTCGACAAAGTCTCTTCAGACTCAGGAGATCTTCATTTGTCCAAGGGCACCGTTTTTTCTGAATTTTCAAGTTCGATTTAACAGGTGCCACTTGATCCAGTATTTCAACACAATGATCAGTGTAACAGTGAATCAAAGGAAAGACGGTCAAACATAGCAGAAAAACTGTCTGCAGTATCGGCTGAGATGACACGCCTCTGAGACCTAACTTTCAAAGGCTTAGGTTCAGGGATGAAGTCCAGGTTGAACAAGACAAGAGAATGATCACTCAGAAGTGTAGCAAAACATGTTTTTATGAATACTTAAATGTATTTTTATATTTTGAATTAACTGCTTTCTTTCTAATAGCTGTATTGCAAGAAAACGCTCAAGCTAACGCCAGTACCTTTTGTTGATGCAGTTTCATTATTGCCCAGTGGGTGGTGCTAGAAACCCACTCAGACATAGTAGAAGAAGAGGTGGGCTGCGGCGAGAAGCCGCCCCGGCTTTTGATTGGTCGCGGGGCTGCCACGTGCACAGTTCCCTACTCCCCGAGCACATTTTGTCCACCTGGCAGGTTACTACTACTAAGGGGCCGCACGGCGCGGGGAACTAACGCTTCAGTGAGTATTGAGTAGCAATTGTTGTGGAGCTGTTTTGTTGTTGTTGTGTATTTCACTGCTACTTTCATTCCAATTCTGCAAGAGAGCAACCCGAGTCACGAGTTGCATCACCCCCACTTTCCACTGTCAACTTCTGCTCGTCATGTGACACGTCATGTTGAGGGCGACGTATATATTCATAAATAACATTTGGAGAATAATGACAGATCGCGGTTAAATAATGGTGTATGCGAGTAAGAAGCTGCCGCATGTTCTCTCGCCTGCAGATCCTGCTTGACAAGATATTCCTGTAACTTGTCGCGACACTAGTCCTGACTTGAGTTATGATGTCGCAAATATAAAACAATTGTATGTATGCAGACGTGAGATGGTTCCTGTCAAGCAATGACGACAGTTACAAATCCAAGTACATGCTTCACCACACTAACTAAGCGTCTTTTCCAGCATTAATACAATAAAACGTGCACATTGTTTACGTCTGCCTCAGCAGCCGTTATTAGTTTGCTCAACCTTTCTACAAGTCTTGTATCAATAGTGATGGTTATACACACACTTGCAGTAAGTATATGTTTCAACATTTATATATTGATTTGCAAATTGTTCAACACATAGCATAACATCATGAGATCAGTAGACAGGTGCAGCCCAGGGGCCTCATGTACCTGATGACTGTATTTATGTGGCCCTGATGAGGTAGAAGGTCAATTTAATTGTGTATCTATTTCCATTATTAGTCTCTTAATACGACTATAGTGTTTTTTGTTTGATGTTCATCCTCCGTTTTTGTCAATTTTGGGTATATGTATTGGCCCTAAATTTTCTTTTAATTAAACATCAAGTTATTTAAAGAGGTTTTATATCAGATATTCATTTTTATTTAAAAGAAAATATCTGAGACCTCTATTGTACTCTGTTTGCAGTATGTGTCTGTTTGTAGAAAAACTCTCTTTTCATTGAAATATTTACATTAGAAGATGTGCTTAAGCCCCGCCCACTGAAAAAAAACTTTTTTTTTCTGGAGATTAAAATCTTGTTTACCATAACCACACCTAGGAGACAACTCCGATCACATGATCACTTGAGGTAAAATTTAGCTGCTTTCATTCTGCAGCTTCACTTTGATCAATCTGACGTGATGTTGTTTCACAAGAACGTTTGTGACTCTCGTAAAGAAGACTTAAAGCAATCAAATGCTGATCATTGTGTTAGTTATATATTATAAAAACAAGCTAATAATTCCTTTAAATGTATTCTGAATTGCGTGAAATAGCTAATTAAAATATTGAGTACAAATCGATCGATGTTGTCTTAATAAATAAAGATAATCTGTTTGGTGAATGAGAACATATTTGAACATTTGTGAATAACTTGATACCCACTCATGTAGCTACAAACGCTTGTATATGTGTTCATTTTTGATCAATATCGATCTTTAATGTAACGCTGATGTGAACATCTCAACATGACTAGTGAGTGAATTCTTAATACATGAGGCCCCTGGTTCCTGTTTTCCCTTCTGGTAAAGATGGTCTGGAAATTCCACCTTAACTGCACTTTCACAATTTATAACTCAATAGTTTCATTATGACATATCCGCAACTATAGTGGACAATAACAAAATTACAAAAAGTAGAACTATTCTGATATACTTCATTCATTTGGAACTAACTTTGCTTTGTTGAAGTGTTGTCGGTGTGTATTTATGATTGGAAAAATGGTAAATGTTCAAGTTGAAATGTTAATGTTTTGAGTGTAATCTGTTTTTACAAGTTTTAACATTCTGCTGTTAATGACTGCTTTACTGAGGCGAGCCATTGGTTGTTCAAAGGTTATGTTGTAGATGATAAAAGTTGGTTGATGTTGCACAACTAGTCACACTGGTTGGAGGGGAAAATAGCAGCTCTGTTTTGACCTTCTGCCAGCAGGTCTGTTCATTGCAAATCTACATAAACTAGTAAATATTTTACTAGATTTGACTCTTCTTTGCAGATTTCAGTGGTAACAGCTGAGGAGTGACCTGCAGCCGCCTGCTGATAGTTGCAGACATCTGGACTGTTTCTGCAAAGCTATCATGGCTTCAAAAGGGTTTGATATCGATGCCCCGCGATGGGATCAGTCGACATTTATGGGTCGACTTAAACACTTCCTCAACATCACCGACTTTCGAACGGTCGTGCTGCCAGACTCGCGCCTGGACGAGGCCAAGGCTTTGGTAGAAAGCTGCAGGTAATTAAACAAACGCTTGTAAGCAACAGATGTTAAGGGATGTCGATGTCAACTTTGGAATATAGTTTAAATGAAGAGCACTTAGGTGTTTAAAATATATTTAAAAAGTCAGACTTTAGGGAATGATTTGGTTTTCTCAGCTGTAGCATAACCTTGGTCGCTGATATGCTAGGTGTTATCACTCCAGTTGAAACTAGAATTGGAACTAGTGTAATCCAGCGCACTAGCACATTTGTTGACCTGAGTGAGGACATGACACACAACGACCTTCTCACTCTGCTTATATCAAAGCTGGAGGCGAAAGAACATCCAGCTGTGTGCTCTTGAATAACTGGGACAAGCAGAAAAAAATAAAACACCAACACTTCAGCTGAACTTAAAGGTTTAGTTTTATTCTAAAATCAAACGTAAAAATTCCACCAGTCTAAACATTCCTCAATATTGTTTAAGAAGCCAGTCCGTATAGAGTTTATGCTTGATAAAGGAGGTCATGGGTAGAATAGGTTAAGATGGAGGAGGCTGACTTGCTGCGGCGACCTCTGACACAATGACCCCAGATACCAAAAGCGAAGCCCTTCGGCCTGTTAAAAATATATTTCATACAATAACCATCTTATAATGTTTGACTTACTAAGTAAGTAATGGTTATTTGTAAATCACCTTTCTAGACCAGGTTCACAAAGCGCTTTGACAATCAAAAACGATATACAGTTAAAATATTTACTTTAAAAGGCCAAGACTTAAAATAGTATTACTTTGGAGTATTTCCTTTCTTGTTGGCAAATTGAAAAATAAATGATGTGATGGGAAGAATATCTTTTTTTTATCATCCGTATGATGTATATTAAGACTTTTCAGAAGTGTATTAAGTATGTAGAGTAGCTGGTGGTTGCAAAAAAGAAGCTTACCTCTAACAGAAAGTACCATAGAACAAAAAAGTGCCATAAAGACTGTTTTTCAAATGCGGTTACAAATTGTATTCATCAAACTACATAATTAAAAATTAAGCAGAACAATTTACTGTAACATCATAAAAGACAAATTAATCGGAAACAATAAGGGATAAAAAATATACATGAATTAAGTACAAAACGAGACCCTGGTGTGTTGCAGGGCTGGATCAGTTCCTCCTGGAACTTCAGAGGAGCAGCTCCACTATGCCAAGAAACTCTACGACTCGGCGTTTCACCCAGACACCGGTGACCGCATGAACATCATCGGCCGAATGTCCTTCCAGGTCCCAGGAGGAATGGCCATCACTGGCGCCATGCTGCAGTTCTACAGGTGAGTGTGACGGGTCCTATTCCCGGCTTGCGGGCAGAGTTTCCGTGGGTACATTTCTCATGTTTTTCTTCAGAACTGTTCCTGCTGTGGTCTTCTGGCAGTGGGTGAATCAGTCTTTCAACGCGTTGGTCAACTACACAAACAGGAATGCTGCATCACCCATCACTCCCAAGTAAGCTCTGAAGTCCTTAAATGTTTGAATGTCATCGTGGCTGCCACGAAGAAAGTTGATTTATTAACTTCTTCTGACATCTCAGACAAATTGGCATCGCTTACGCCACAGCAACCAGCACAGCTTTAGCAACGGCAGTCGGACTCAACCTCTACACAAAGGTGACAAACTCACCCTGTCCCTGATAAATGTTAATAAATGATTTGACAGAAAATGTGTAATTGTAGTAAGCCAATTAAAACAATATGTCAGATTTAACTGGTTTCTGGCTCCCCCCAGTGTCATAACAGTGTAGCTTCAATGTCATTCAGATGTTGTACAGACAAACGCCGGCTGTAAGATCATAAATTATCAAAATTAAATAATCAATACCGGGTAATTTAGTGCAGTTTTTATTTGCAAAAATATTATGTTGAATTGAACAGTTTATGAACCATATTGTAGAAAATATTTCCACATGGCTGCTCTGATTATTACACAATATAATAGTAAATATTTATCCCTGACAAAATGCAAAACCACATGTGTTGTTTTCTTCTGGTTGTGTTTATAATCAATGCATCTACAGAAAGCTCCTCCACTTGTTGCTCGCTGGGTTCCCTTCGCCGCCGTGGCTTCAGCCAACTGTGTCAACATTCCAATGATGAGGCAACAGTGAGTTCACGCTCTTGATGTTAGCGCTGAAAACTACAGTGTAATTCATAGCTACACACTTTAGCATCTCATCGATGGAATTACCAGGATCACGACACTAATGAATTTAGTTTATACAGTAGCGCAACAGTTTCTTGTCTCTTTACACACACAAATAATAAGTAATTGTCTTGAAATTAAACACATTATTAAAACCACAACTCAATCTCTCTCTCTCTCTCTCAGGGAAGTCCTGAATGGAATCTCTGTTACAGACGAAAATGGGAACAAACTGGGTCACTCAAAGGTCAGACATTTTGTTGGTGGAAAGGTTCAATTCAACATGAAATTCAAAGTCAAATCCATCTTTCAGAAAGCGGCAAAGAAAGGAATCACTCAGGTCGTCATTTCCAGGATCACCATGGCTGCTCCAGGAATGAGTAAGAGACGCACGTTTGTCGGTTTTATGCGAGTCTCTGCATGTAACTGTGCCGTTAAAGTATTGTGTTCAATCCACAGTCATCCTGCCCATCATCATGCAGAGACTGGAGAAATACAGATTCATGCAGGTGAGGGCTGGAATTATTTAGAAACTTTTGCTTCCATTAAAAAGTATGACAAATATGTATTGATGCACTGAATTGAATGAAATTATTATTATTATTATTATAGTAGAATAATAAAATGGGTTTCTGCCAATAATGTGATATTTGTAAAAATATTGTTACATTATTTGTAAAATGTACTTTTTTGTTTTATATCTAAGTTCCTGTTAATTGAACATAAGTTCTGATTGCCATCGAAACTCTTTGTTTTTTTTAATTGGCTCAGAAAATCACGTATCTGCACGGACCTATCCAGGTCATGCTGGTCGGAGGATTGTAAGTAAAACCTGGTGTGGTGGCAACAGTTTTAATGTTCTTGAGTGTTTCAGAGGAATAATTTCTGCTTGTTATCTTTTAAGCTTGCTATTCATGGTGCCAGCTGCCTGCTCCCTCTTCCCTCAGCAATGGTCAGTAACCTCTCATGTAGTCACATCATACATGTTGTGTTTTGTTGATCAGTATTTTCTGATGCCGATTTCAGAAATTCAGATTTCACTTAAAGATCTAAAATAAATGTAATTTTAGAAAATCTATGGACTGAAGTATACGTTGAAACTACTTCTGCTGTTCCATCATCTCAAACGTGGACATACGTGAGCTTTTGTGTGGGGCTTGGTTGATAACTCTACTCTTTTGTCTTTCCCAGTTCCATGGCTGTATCAAAACTAGAGCCAGAGCTGCGAGACTCTATCGTGTCACAGTACGGAGACAGAGTCCAACATGTCTACTTCAACAAAGGCCTTTGACCTGGAACACGCGTATTCAACCACCAAAGGAAGAAAACTTAATATTGGTGCTTCACTGGGACTTTACTCTTTGCATTATTATGCCCTTTACGTTCTTCTATGGATTGACCAAAAAGTAGCGGCAGAAATGTGTTGCTTTTCTGGATCCAGGACAGTCGCTGCAGACTTTTTTATTTACTGTGAACTTGAAGTCAGTGCCTTTCACTAGAGTGGTGACGACGACGATGATGATAACAACAACGATCTGTTTTAAGTGAATCTATGCATGATTTAAGATTATAAAGAGATGACAATACTGGTGCTGTTCAAAGTGGATGGATAGATTCACCACTCAAATCATTTCACAACTATTAAAATCCAAACTGGAATAAAGCCACACAAGTATTTTAACTTCTGCACTCTTTTTGTTTTACATTTATTTAAGGTAAGGTAAGGTAAAACTTTACACTCATTTAGAAAAAAAACTTAAATCTTTTTCTTAGTAAAACATGTTTTGTTTTTTTATTATTGTATCATGTTGTGGTTTGTGGTATTTTAGAAGGAGTGAAGACATTTTTTTTATAAGAATACATTTTAAAAGAGAAAATACAGCGAGATTTATTGAGAAGAGGGAATTTATTAGATAATCAAGTTATTATAAGACAGGTGTGCAAGTAAAAAATAAAAGCTGATCACTTATCTTTAATAAAAAAATCAACACAGGATAACGGTTTAAAACATAATTTATATGACATATATTGAAGTATATGCGTATTTAGTCTCTGGACTAATTTAAAATGATAAAAATAAATGCGGGAAAATAATAGAAAACGGAAATTAATCGGCCATCTTTCATATATAATATATTTTTATTTAGAAAAGTATTGGAACTGTTTGCGAAACGATTTAAAGTATTTGATAACGACAACAAAAATCAGATTAATAGAAACATATCTTTACTCGTATCCACAATACCTATTCATAATTATTATTTAAGAATATTATATTAAATATATATTTTTGTTTAAATCAAAGGAGTGAAATTGACTTTCGTTGTTGTTGAAAATTTATTTTTTTAAGTCCAAGATACAATCAAAAACTGTCTCAAAACATAACTGCGCGTGTTTTGTCGAGAGAGAAGAGCGGGGTTGTGTCAGTGCGCCCCCTGCTGGTGCAGCATCCGGGGGGAGGAGCCCAGACCCTGGATTATAAATCCGCCTCGGTCTCAATCTGGAGAACTCTCGAGAAGACAGCTGCTGACAGATAACAGAACTTGAGGACTAGAGCTGAGCTAGAGCACCGAGCGCTGATCTCCAGGCTGAGAGCTCACACACATCTGCGGGGAAGAAGCTGCCGCCGCGGGGTCAACACTTCACGCATCTGCGCAGCAACCACAAGAAAAACCGTCTCACCGGTGAAAAATGACGTTTACCGGGAACGGTGTCCTGCTCACGGCCGCCCTGCTGCTCCTGTGGCGGGCGCAGGATCTGGTGGACGCGTGCAGCTGCGCTCCCGTGCACCCGCAACAGGCGTTCTGCAACGCCGACGTAGGTGAGTGTTTACCTGGCCGCGGAGGATTGTGGGTCTGATGGGACCAGCAGGAGCTGCTCTGTCTGTCCGCCTGCAGTGCGTGTTCACTGGGATGGTAGATCTGCTGGAGCCGCGAAATTTGGAGGATGTTTGCTGCTGAAGGCCCAGACAGTTTTTATTGCTCACGCAGCAACACACGCACGCACACACACTAACACACACGCACACGATGTTGTGATGCAGCATCTATTTGGTGCATAACTCGCAGTGTTTACGGTCAAACTTGTCGATGCTACTGATGGATGAAAGATGCTTTTACCAATGGAGAGCTTTAAATATGTATCAATTTAAATATTATCAAGTAGTATAACAATAAAAATAAAATGTATCATTTAATTTTTTAGTTACAAATACTCTTGGATGCAGCTTCTCAAAAGAACACCAAATTAAATGTAATTGTATAAAAACTGAATACATTTGGAAATAGAATTTTACACTTATGAAAAAAAAAATGTAAAGATTAACTTCTTGAGTTTTATTTGAGTATTAGTGTATAGAAGGTTAGTTTAATTCATCATAGAAAATATATAGATGGATTAAAAAAAAATGTTAAGATGTTGTACATAATGTATAATTTTGACATTATAATAACTACAATAGATAGAACGATAAATAGATATTTTATAAATTGGCTTTTTATCAAAAATATTCCAGTTATTATTGTCCAGTTGAGACAAAAACGGGTATAAAAATATAGTTAACTTGATACAGTAGGTAAATAACCAGATGAATAACTACACCCCAATCCACAGAAGATACTAAAGTTGTTTTGATGTTTAAATGCTTTGTGACCCTGGTTTGCGTAAAGGCGCTTTACAAATGAAAATGACTTAATTACTTGCTGACTAGATGTGCATATTATATTCTTTACAAGTTAAGGTACTCATTTTTTAAATCTGTGATGACTTTTAGAAAAAACAGGTTGTCAACATATTTCCCTGTAAATGTGCAATAATTTGATTAAAAATACGTATAATCTGATAGAAAAGATTTTCCCCATTCACAAGTCGTTAATTCTGTTTTGATTTTGCTTCTATTCTGGCGATTTCTTTCCTCTCACTACCAATTCTAATCTGTTAAATACGATTTCTAGCGCCCCCATTGTCTAAACAATGTTACTGCAATGTCGTGGAACCTCTATCGCTACATTACTGTATGTTTATTTGTTTACAGAACGAGATAAAGGCTCTTGTTGGGTTGTTTTATCTTCCTGGTAAATTGAAACAAAGTCTCCTTCACTCTCCAGGCCGGTCGTCCAGACAAAACAGTGAAGAGCATTGTTAAAATAATATAGAGTTCTACTGTGAGTCATGACTAGTCAAAATTATAAACAATCATTACAGAAATTATGAAAAAGTAACGATTATAATTTCAAAATGGTGCTGCTTTAATCCTTCTGCACACAAGCTCTTCTATCGTTGATCAGCAGAAGCGATGTTTCAGTTACAGTTCTCACTTTTTTATTCCCACTCTTCCTCAGAGGGGTGTTGCCTGCAGGAATTACAGGAATGCTGTTGGGGTTTTCCCATCTTTGCCCCTGTGTAAATCTAGAATTCTGGACTCTACAACTCTACACACATCTCTTCTATTGAGCCGGTTTGAGTGTGAACTTGTGCACATTGCCAATGTCCATTTTTATTCACATGAAACTAAAAGATTTCCTTTAAAAATGTCAGGCTCAGTTGTCAAGAAACACAAATTCAAACACACAGGGATTTGATATAATCCCTCACTGAGGATGAAACATACCTTTTCTGCATGAAAAATACACCTCACAGTTACCCCGAATCAGCAGGAGTCCTGGGCTGGTTTCCTAAAACAAGATTGTCCCATAAAGTTGGTCTTATACTCATTTGCTCTGGTTTACTTCTTCCAGTAAACTTGCATCCTTCGTGTCAAAAGTCAAAGGATAATGTTAATCCAAAGAAAATCTGCTTTTTTTTCTTTTTTTTTTCAAAATGAAACGTCTTCACACAGATATAATCAATAAAACTAAATTATATAAAGAAATGTTTTCTTTCAGTGAAGGATGCATGGAATGATCTTTGACCAATCTGTTAACTTTGCTGCAACATCTCAATCACATAACTTGGCTTAACATAGTCATTGAGTGTTTTTGATGGATTCTTAAAGTCCCCAAATACAGGCAACAAACTGCTGAAGTCGTTGAAATTCAGATTGAACTGGACTTGACAATGGCTGCTGTTGTCGTCCTGGTCACCTCATGTGACATCTCATCTCTGTCCTTTTGGGGGTTGCGTTGGAAAAAGCACACGGATGTTGATCTTCTGTCTATGTTAAGAAACATCACACAACATCAATCAGACCAGGCTCTTGCAGAAGTTCTTCAGAAACAGGATCTCTAACAACCTTGTTAAAGGACTCAGCAGCGGAACTTTTGTTAAGAAATGAATGGGGTTGGGGCACTGATGCGCAAGAGTCCCGGTCTTGAAACAAGAACCGAGCTCATTAACGGTCACGTGATCCGACGAGTCAAATTTGTTTATCCGAGTTGATTTTCTAAAGATAGTCGCGGGCGACAGTCGCACACCAGCTTGTGTGTCACCTTCTGTTGACGAGGTAATTGCCGCCCCCGTGTCAAACCACCGGCCATTAAAATCAGGCAATGTCATGTACCTACCGCACCGAGACAAACATCCACCCTCCGAGTCGATCCACGGCCCACAAAGGGGAACTTCCCCGGCAGCCCAGCCCAGTCTGTCAGACCAGAGTCGCCCTTCTGTCTGGGAGAAGCGGCCGTAGAGCCGCCACTGCATGACCATGAGTCACAGCCTGGAATACAAAAGATGTATCATGAGTTTAGAAGTGTTTGTGGTCACCTGATTAGATTAACATCGTAACTGCTGCGGTCGTTCAGATGGTTTGGTTGAGTTGTCAACAGTGATCCACAAGTTTACAATCCTCACCCTCCTCATCAGCAACTTTCCTGTGACTTATACCCGTTTGTTTGGGTTCCATCTCACTTTGAACGTGTCAATGTGTATGAAAACCGAGGGCCTCCAGTTCTTCCGAGAATACTCTTTAACCAACCTCGAACTGTTTGTCTTTGCAGAGCAAGCCTTGAAAACACATTATTTACATCAGTGCTTCTAGTCGTGTCCGTCAAAGTCGAAACATCATAAAATACATTACACAAAAACCTGTTTTAATGTTCTTAACCCTTGTGTTATCTTAGGGTCAAGATGAACTACCTCCACCACTGCATATGTATTTATGGAAGCCAGGGAGGCCGTTCATCTTAACCCAGAGAAAACACAAGGGATACCACAAACACATTTGTTTTCAGGCTAAATGTAATTTTCCATTCCGTGAGACACTCTTTGACTTGTTTTTCTTAACGTTTGTATCTACTTTTGGGTCCCATCAGGGCCACTGTATCTTTGTCAAATACTGTTGTGGTCTTTGTTGTGCCTTTGATGTGATTGGGAGGTTGAATAGTTTGTCATGAAGTGGTTAGTTTTGCACTTCTAAGCCATAGTTCTCTCTTCAATCCTCCGGAAGATTTTAAAACTTAGACATAGCAGTTTAATCTCCTGATCACAAATGATGTTGTGACATTCTGTTGAGTGTTTTTGCTCATGAGAGATTGCAGTGGAGAACCAGGTCAGGAAGCCAGGGTGGAAAAATTGAAAGGAATGCAGGACAGAGTGCCAGCCAGGTATACTGCTGCGAGTGTGTGTTTGTTTGTCCTCTGGCTGCTGCTGAATATTTGCATGAGTGTTGCAAAGAAATGCAAAACAAATTGAAGAAGTTTCCTACTGATTGAACACCTCTATATGACTTGCATCTTATGAAGTTTCCTGAAATGTGATGCATTAGAAAAGTCACAATTGATGCTAAAGTCTCTTGTTCTATGGGAGAGTTTAGTTGTCATGAGGTTTAACAGGAAATACATTCCGGGATTTCTGCAGAATTCTACTTTCCTCCTGCAAGTGTGGGAGATGTTCCGACTGAACACTTGTTTCCTTGCAGTTATCCGAGCCAAGGTGGTGGGGGAGCGAGAAGTGGACACAGGAAACGACATTTACGGGAACCCCATAAAGAGGATCCAGTATGAGGTCAAACAGATCAAGGTTCGTGTCTCCTCACATTCTATTCCTGCTTTTTCATTCCTGTGCTGATTCCAGCCACTCTGTCAGATGTTTAAAGGTCCCAAACAGGACATCGAGACCATCTTCACGGCTCCTGTGTCAGCCGTCTGCGGAGTCACCCTGGACACCAACGGCAAGAAAGAATACCTGATCTCAGGTGTGTTGCAACAAGAGAAAGACTTTTCAGTTTCGTTGAAGTTTTCATGTGTAACGACGTTGGCGTTGTGTTCGTTACCTGACGTGACATTGACAGGTTTAGTTATGGGTCACATGAATGCACGTTAACTCAAAACAAGATTCACCATCTGAGACTTTCGGAATGCACTTTTGGGAAGTTGAGGGAGATGAAGAGTGATGTGAGAAGCAGCTGTATATGTTATTAGTGGTAATTACACACCTGCTACTGAACAGTGCAGACCAGACGCTGAAGCCCCGCCCACTTCTTTTTCAACTTCCTACGCTATCCTAACGGGAAAAAAAACGAGTTTCTGTTTTTTGGTGCTCTTCTATGTCTTGTAAGGTTGATGTTTTTCTCATCAACATCTTTTTAGTGTTTTATAGCAAACAACAAAAGACATGGAAGCATCCTTTGAACCTCGTCGCGTTGGCTGAACCTGTTATTACTTAAATGTAGGAGTGGAAACTGCTGACACCTGCATTTTCTCTGTGAAATAGTTTTAAACATCTCTCTTACTCTGGATTTTTAAAGCTCGTGGCATTTTTTTTTTGCTTAAATGTCCTTGATATTTCTACATATTCTCATAGTACTAATTGGTGTTTTTTTCTAATACATTTTACTGAAGGAAATTATAACAATTCATTCATAATCAAACATAAATAAAAAATGAATACGTTGCAGTTTAAAACCATTGTTATTATTGTTTTGTTTTTTTAACTTAAATTTGCAGATATATTTAGCAATATAATATAATTTCTGGACAGTTTTTCTTCTTTAAACTTATTTTACTTATCTAACCACACGTGTGCATAGTAGGATTTAATATAATAAGATAAAATGAGGCTTTTGTTTTGGCACTCTTTTATCCTCTCTTTAATTAAGTCGTTTTTCTTCTCCAAGCATATCTTAATAAATATATTAAAAGCAATGTATGACAGTCAAGATTTTTTTTTAAATAAAACCACAAATAAAAATAAACAATATATAACATAGTTATATATTACCATAGGAAATAATTGTTCAAAGACAATTACAGTTATATAGTTATTGATTAAAAATACGTATAATCTGATAGAAAAGATTATTGTATTTTTTTTAACAAAATATATACCTTCTATTGTTCAAAAACCTCTTCCTGTTTTAAAATAAAGTCACTTTGTTTGTACATTTTGTTTTAGTGTTGAGGTTTCAAAGCGTGAGACAAAGTTGCAGGACAAGCCAAAGCAACACTTGTCCCAACAGGAAATTACAAGTCATCCTGCAATAATTGCGAGAAACGTGCAAGAGATGTGTAACACGCAGCCTTCTGCAGCGATAATAATGATCTGGCTGAAACGTTGTGTCTCTGAGATGTTTCTTTGTTTAGTCTGCTGAGAACATTTGCTTCCTGCACAAGGTTCACTCGTCCTCCTACGTGTAATAACATGAGCGACTTCTCAGGCAAAGCGGAGGCCAGTGGGAGCATGCACGTGACCCTGTGTGACTACATCATGCCCTGGGACTCCTTGAGCAACACCCAGAAGAAAAGCCTCAGTCAGCGTTACCAGATGGGCTGTGAGTGCAAGGTGAGTGGACCAGTGAGGAATAGAACCAGGAAGCACAGGTTTCAAAGGTTCAACTAATGTGAAAACTCTCCTGACTCACTCGCATGTTTCAAATGTTGAAGTCTTTCTCTCCAAGATACAGTCTCTCATCATGACCATGTTTTGAACTTATTACTTTATAAAGTTTTCCCCCGTCTGAAATCCCCAGCAAACGAGAGGTTACGAGACCAGAGTCCATTATGACATAATAATGGTCTTCACTCCTCCTCTAGCCAGCTGTAATCACATCCCGCTTTGTTTATATAAAAAGTCCCTTGAAATGTAGACTTCTGAGATTAATGACACGCAGTGACAAACCTTGACGCTTAACCAATCACAGCAGTGGGCGTCATTTTGATTAAACACGATTCAATCTCCAGAAAACTAAGTGTTTTCAGTGGGCGGAGCTTAAACACATTTTCTAATGTAATATTTCAATGAAAATAGAGTTTTTTTACAAACACGTACTAATGATGTAATAGAGTCCAACATATATTTAAGACACTTAAATTACAACACATTACTTGCCCTTTGCAGTGCCCACAGTTAGGATAGCACGGTAATATTTTTATAATTTGTGCATTCAGTCTTTTTTCAAATATTATTCTTATTGTATTGAGTTTATTTTTTGTGTTTTTGTATGTTAGTTTTCCCTCTAATTAGCTATTTATTTATTTTTAATCCTCATTGCTTTGTTTTATTTAATTTATTCATCTCTTGAACATTAATGTTCCGGATCATATTTTTAACTGACTATGCTCTTTAGTAAAAAATGTCCTATTTTTAGTTATTACTATTTTAAGTCAAAACGATTAGGAGACGTCGAGAGGAAACTTGTCAAACTGTGATCCTCCCTGCAGATCGTTCGCTGTCCCTCCCTGCCCTGCGAGATCGCCGCTCCTGAGGAGTGTCTGTGGACCGACCTGATGATCGAGAAGCAGGTCCACGGGCGCCAGGCCAACCACTACGCCTGCATCAAGAGGGCCGACGGCTCCTGCTCATGGTACCGAGGCATCGCTCCACCCAAGAAGGAGTTCCTGGATGCCGAGGACCCTTAGTCACGTGAGACACGTCGACTGCCCACTGATGGAGAGAAATGTAAAATAAACTGTCAAGGAGATTAATAAATATATTATTTTGTTTTCCATAAATAAGTGACTGAAGTTAAGGGCAGCGCTTAGTCATCGCTAATCTTGTTTGTCCTTCAGTATTTACCAGCACAGGTCCAGAACCAGTTCCAGCTGAACGATCAGATCCCTTCAGCGGCTTCTAAATATTTAGACTTATTTTTCAATTGAATTGTTTGTTTACAGGTTTCTCAACATTTGGTGTTGTTACGTTTCACACCTATTTCAACCACATTTATACTTTGATATTTTTTGATGGTTCAGCTGGAAGAGCGTCAAGTTATGATTTTTATATTGTTTTTTGTAAAGAGTGGCGTGATGCATAGACTGGTTGAGTGATGATGTCACTTCCTCCTGAGGCTGGCGTTGGGAGGAACGACGCGCATTATTTAACTGCTTGTCACTCAACAAACTGATTCTACCAAAGCCAAAATTCCAAGCTGCCTTTTTACATATAATTATTTACGGTTTAAGTTTATTTTATTTGAGCTTCATAGGAAAAAAAACAACTTATTTTGGTAATTTAAAGCAGTTTTCCTGTTGAAATGGGCTGGATTTAAAGGGCCAGAAACAAGGTTATTTTTAAAGTAAAAAATGTATTTGCATCAAAACATATTGTTAATCCTGCTGACGAGAAATGTGTCGAGTAAATCAACATCCAGCAGGGTTTAGACCAGGGGTCTGAGACTCGACTCTAGGCCCACTAAACCTATAAAAACATTTGATTCTGACATCGCACAAAGATGGAGTCTTTTTTTGGCCCACACTCATAAAAACATACAGATCAAATGGAGGACCAAAGAATACAATCTTACAGGCCTACAAGCTGCAAGTTAAGGACCCCTGTTTAGAACCTCGCGGGCCTCACTGGACCAGTCTATGGTGTGTGTGTGTGTGTGTGTGTGAAGGTGGTGAACCCACATGAGTGTCACCTCCCTATGTAGCTGTACAGCACCTATGCATATACCTTTGTTGTCGTTCATGGTTTGGCTTGTTCACTGCAGTAGAATTAGATTTGCACTCTTTCAGGACGTTGGTTAGCACAGACGAGTGCGACAGCATTGACTTTGTTCACGTGAATATTTGCTTAGACTCAAATCTCTGCCCAAGTGATTTCTTTTTTTCAATTGACTCACATGTAGCATAATGCTATTGTGACCTGCTAGCTCGTGTGAAATGCTAAGCTAGCTTTTGATCAGCTTTCTAAATGTAGCTAAACGCAGTCACATTATGTTTGGAAACAAAAGGCGTTTTATGCGACGTAGCTAAATAGATGCAGCTTAAAACTATTCTCATACCCTTTAAACGTTAGCATACGTTCATAAATATTACCATTAAACACCTGTTAAAGTCACGTCCCCTTCTATTTAAAGTCCCATGATTTGATGCAACAGCTGGAGCTCTAATAATAACTCTCTATTTGAGTTTGACCCCTCTGGGTTAGATACAATAAAGATCACTAGGTGGCGCTGGTTTTTTGATGTCTAAGTACCCTGTCGTCCCTTTGAAACTGATTCAGAATCAGATCTTTGGTTGTGTTTTTTGACAAAGTGTGTTGTCATTTCTATATCATAAACGTTTAACCTGGAGCTGGTTTTATTCTACCCTCAATTGAACACAACATGCTTTAGTATAAATCAAGATGTTCATCTTCTGACTGTGGACGGCGGTGGTTTATTGACAAAGCAACACTCTTCGTCTGTTGCGACTCTCTTGTCCTTCCCAATGAAAGCTTTAATCTCAAGCAAGAATCAAAGTTTACGATGCTGTTTTATACAACTCAAACGTGTCATTTCAGAAAAAACCCAAACAAGCAGCTTTATTTAAAAAATAGCTTTGTTTACTATTATTTTTGGCAGTGTTATGATTATTAATATTGTTCTAATACCTGTCATGACTATTTTGTCTTCAGTGTCTGTAGCTGTAGTTCCAGAGTCCTCTTGCGCTGGAGTTAACGTGAGAGAATAACGCTGTTAGGGCAGGTGCGGAGAAACGAGTTCTTTGTGTGAATAGAGGACTGTGCATGTGTTCGATGATTTGTGTACATCTCAGCAAAGGACAAAATATTCAGTATTATCAAGTAAAATAATAAATAAAAACAGGTTTGAAAGAAGAAATTATGTCTGTGTCACTTATTCAAAACTGCATATTCCTAACTGGACTTTCTGGCGTCTTTAAGATTGTTGTATGAAATGTATAGTGTACACAGGTCCTCGAATTTATTTTTTCATCAATATATGTGAATAAATTAAGATTTTGGTGCAATTTGTTTACCTACAGAATGTTTAATGTGTAAACTATGTAGATTTGTTTTAAGTTAGATTAGATTGACTTTACTTATCCCTCTGGAGATCTCTTCTGGGAAATTGGATTTTCTTGCTTTAAAAACATTTAAATGATATAATTCATAAAGGAAGTTTTGAGAAATATGCAGAAGAAAATTCTTTAAAATAATTGATTATCACCTGATGACATGCTGTCTTAAAAAAAAGAAAACAATGTCACTTAACATTTCTTAATTATTCACCCATTTCTTTCTTTTTTAGATTTAATTATTTTCTATGGTGGCTTTTTCTCCTCAAATTAAAATATCCGTTTGGTTGTTTGCTGACATTGAGTTGCTGAATATTTATTTATTCTAGGATTATTTTTATATTTCATTTGCTGTTAGCTGAGTCATTATCCTGATTTTTTTAAAACATTTTTTCACTGGTATTCACAGTATAATTTGGTTACTTTAAGATGATAAAATACGATTTATGGTTGGTTCAACTTTTGGTCCCAATTGTATGTTGTGTACTCAAGTACATAGATTCAAGAGTCATACACTGACTCGTCGGTAGAGGTCAGTATAAACCTGCTTTTCAAACCGTGATTATTTTATAGTTCAACAAATACATAACTTCCGTGTGGTTCGTTGGCTATTTTTTTAATCATCGCGTAGAATTTAATTTCCATCCACGAGCTCATATCTATTTTATTTGTAATGAGCATAAAAAGAAACCTTGCAAAACATTTTTTCATCGACAACTTCTTCAGTTATACATTGAAATCTCATTCCGCCTCCAAAACACTGCATGTTACTGCACTAATGTACTTTAGCGAAGCAACAATCGTCCTTTTTTATCACAGAGAAGAAGAAGAACTCTGAGTAACGTGAGTCCAGAAGTGGGTGAGGTCGATAAAAGAGGTCAGATTCCCAGAGGAGAGTGAGAATTCTTGATATAACACCGAGGAGTGAGTTAACGTTACAGACCATGATGAAGTATTAAAGTAAGTAATTATCATGAGTAAAAGAAGATAGAAAATGGACACCATTCAATTATATAATTATTTTAATGAGAATGATTAGTACTTTGGGATAATTTTGTAAGTTAAACATTAAAATATATTGTTTTCCTTCAAGAGCTTGGAGTGTATTATTTTTCAATGATAATTTCTCTCAGAGTAAAACTATGTACGGACCTCTTGTGTCATTACAGTGTTTCATAACTTCATACCTAGGCAGGGCCTTTCAATAGTATCAAGTTATCAGAGTATTTGCATTTGTCATCACTTGCAAAAATACCAGCAACTGTTGAAGAGTGGATCTCCCTGCTCACAGCTCTAGCGTGAGGACTGTCTGAAATTAGACATTCAAATACTGCGTAAGTACAAAACAATGTTCTGGGTGTGGTACTCGTCTTTGAATCACACATTTCTCAATTCCTTTTTATCAATATTTCATGCATTTTCTCATATTATTTACTCATTTTTCTTAACCTTTTTTCTCATTTTTATTTTATTTTTTGGGGTTTTTCAGATAAAATGTCAGTAATGTGCCTCACATCATAGGTTTAATTCCCAGGAAGTGTTAGAATTCAATACTTGGAGATATATTTATATGGGAAGTGCGCTATGAAGTTGTATTGTGATTATTGGATAATAATTTATCACACTTTAAAGCTATAACTCAATAGGCCATTCTTTAAACCTATCAAAGTTTTTGTCTCTTCTACATTCACGAGAGACAAATAGATGAAGCAGGAAAGAGCGAGTGAGAGACTAAAATTAGCGACGATCTGTTTCTCACATCGACCTGCAAACTGTTCCCATGACGCCAACTTCGACAACGCTGCACTGAAACCTTCTTTGACTCCTGAACTGCTGGTGATGAAATGGGAACGGTCAGTAAGCTCTGCATGTCCAGTTTCCAGGCTTTTCTGTGTCCTACTGTGGGAGACGGTGCACCTGCAGCTTCACCAGGTGAGTCCTCATCTTCGTCTGCAGGAGTCTTGAGAAGCAGATTCACTGTTGGAAACCTGCTTCTTCGTGGTCATATCAGAGAGATGACTGACAGGCTAAAGGAGAGTTGGCGAGAGGCACCGTGCATTGGTTGCCATGGTGATCTGAGAATTTATCGCATCTCATGCTGTGGATATTTCTACTTGATTCTGTAGAACGATTGTCTCCAAACATTAGTGTTTCCTGACATATTTTCAATCGTAATTCTTTCACGGCTGGTCTCTCTTGAGCACCAACAAAACTGCCAGGATTATCCGGCGTCACTCATCATCTTGAGAGGGCAACAGTGTCCAGGCTGTAGAAAGACTGACTGACATCATATTCATTTATTGTCCCAGATTGGGGAAATGTAAGTGGTCACAGCAATGCAAACAACAACAATCCATACAAACACATCATATTAGGACATAAATTACACATGTTGAACATAAATACAAAAAAAAATCATAAATACAAGTAATAATCAACATAAAACATGTAATAATTTAATGATAATTTAGAAAATTCTGTATAATAATGCAAAAATAAGCATTATAATAAATCATCAAAAACCATAAACATTAGTTGAAGTTCAGAAGTGAATTTGTGTTTTTATTAATCCCACATTGGGGACATATTGAAATTTTAAAGCAACAGGTTCTTTAACAAGACCCTCACTGATATCTCAGTAGCTTCCACAATTTAAAGTGTATCTCAAGTCCTTTTCTTTATTTGGAAATGGTTTCAAATCGTGCCTGATCCATTTGTCAGGCGAATCATTATCAACCCAACCATTCTGAATGTGTTCAGAGAAGTGAATAAAGTTTGTGTACTTTTGGTACTTTCAGCTGAACAATGAGGTAAAGTCTTAACAATTATTCCTGAGCATCCACTGAAGCCTCACCCTTGACATAAGAAAAAAAAAATCCTTCACAGCAAAGGTTTGCTTCAGAAGCTGAGGATTTAAACTTCATTTCAGTTAAGAATATCTACTTCCTGTCACAAACTCTAGTTTCAGTGGCAGTGAGAGAGCACACTTGGAGCAACACTTTATGTTTTTGGCATGTTTAAAAGCATTTCCTCTGGGCTGGGCTGTTAAAACAGCAGTCAAATTTTAAGCTGATCTTCCATGCCCATCAACATTTCCTGTTTTCGGAGTCCAAGCCCTGAATAAAGCAGCGATTGAAACTCACAGCTGCTCCTCCGCATCCTCTCCTCGCCCTTCCTCTTGCACAAGACGTCTAATGTGCTTCCTCGCTCACATGCTCGTGTCCCTTTTCCCTCCGGAAAATTATACTGTAAAATGTTTTTCTGAGCATTGTTTATTTTCATTTCTTCATTTGCCTCAAAGCCACACAAAGAGCCCATTGAGCCAAGGGACAGAAATAACTGACGCACAATTGAACCTCAGGACTTTTGTTGCAACATCCAATCATGTGGTGCTTTCTTACTTTGCACGTTGTCCCTTGTTTCGTTCTTTTCTGTGCACAAAAGTCAATTCTGAAATGAATGGAACATAGAAATCTTTGATTCGGTTTTCTGAATTCACTGTAAATGGTTGGGAATTCAGGGTTTTCATTATATTCAATGTAATAGTGATGTTATTTCTGTGTTATGTTGTTCAACATTTAAAATACTACTTTTACTTTAACTGCTTCTCCAAAGACAGATAGATAGATAGATAGATAGACAGACAGACAGATAGATAGACAGACAGACAGACAGACAGACAGACAGACAGACAGACAGACAGACAGACAGACAGACAGACAGACAGACAGACAGATAGATAGATAGATAGATAGATAGATAGATAGATAGATAGATAGATAGATAGATAGATCATCCATCTATCTATCTATCTATCTATCTATCTGATGGACACGTATTCTGACATCTAATTGGCTAACAAAGGAAGCGTTCAGAAATCCGGCGTTCCGATTGGTTGCTGCACAGTATTGACACGCCTACTCCATCCTGCCGCGACACCGGCTGTCTCTGGAGACAGTTGTCATTCAGTTGTGCCACTTTAACGGGACTCACGTTAGTCGTGGACACTCTTTCGTTTTTAAGCTAATTAAAAACTTTCTAATTTCATTCTCTGGACTTAAATGTGCGACCGGGTTTGACCAGCAAGCGAGAGGAAATGGTTCTGAAGTCGGAAGACGGAGTTGGTAAGTTAATGTGTCGGTTTTATTCCCCTGAGCTAACCTAGTTAGCTGATTAGCAGCTAGCATCATCTGGTGCTATGTCAACAAACTTTGAATGATGTTGTCTCTGTAGTTCGTGTTTGTTTCTGGCTGCAGGGAGGATGAGATAATAACAGCTGAAGCAACAACTCCTGCTTGTGTGAACTAAAGGATCCATTATTATTATTATTATCAAACTGGATCAGGGCCAGGCCTGGTTCTGCTCACTAGTCTATAAATACATTCAAAATTGATATTTATCAAGGCATGGATTTCGTGGAACTTTGGTAACTTGTGAACAAATGGTTGGATGAAAAGGTAATTCTGCTTGTAGAGTAGTTTCCTTTATTTAAATCTGACCCTGGCCAATGTTATCAATGAATTAGTTTGTTTGCATACAATCAGACAAACTTTTTAAAAACTAAAATCATACAAGATAACGTCACTGAAAAGAGGTGAGAGAGGAACTTATTTATTGTTTTGGCATCCTGTCTCCTTTGTCTCTATGTGCGTACTTCCTTTTGTCGTTAATGTGTCCTTAATGTTGTCTTTAATCTCATTGCTTAACTGCACCAGTCTTCAGTCAGTCTCCCTTATTACTACTCTTTGCATCCCTTCTCATGCCTTTTACTCAATAATGTGTGGTTAACATCGCCAAAATATATTCACAAATGTTTTATATAATAGTAAATTCTGATCTTTTCATGTTCAATTGTTGGCTTCAAAGTGAAGGCCTCAGTAAATGGTTCAAATCTCCTTATGCAATGATAACTCGTAAGATAAATGTTGTTTTTGTCGGTTTGAAAACGCTTTGCTCACTGTCCTTGCAGAGCTGTTCAATTTATTTACTGGACTTTAGAGCCTTCAGGCTTAAAGCAATTGATGATGTGTTTAGCATAATCAGAGGATTATATCACTGTTGAGCTTGTTTGCCTCAAACCACAACTTCTCAGGCACACAAGTCTTCCACTATGAAACACACTAGTCACTGTGTTGGAGGATTTTCCGATTGGAAGTGTTTGCTAGGCTTAAACAAATTGGATCGGGAGCCAGGTCAGCCGCCATCCTGTGGGAAAGAAAGGCAGCAAAAAATATTTTGTCTAGCCAAAAACATCTCGATAAAGCACACCTAGCACAGGTATGATTATTATTGTGGTTTAAATATGTAGGTTACTAAAAATTCATTTGCAATACATGTAAAATAAAATATTACTATCTGGGAAATGATTCATATATTTTAGTTTTGTCAATGTTATGCAAAGTCTGTTCTATCTCAAATATATTAATTTTTATTATCATGTTAAAGTTAAGATGTTTTCCTTTCCTGTTCACTCCTCAGTTTCCTCCAAGTGCTTTTTTGTCAAGATAAAAACAAGTTGTGTTCAAGGGCAAATCTGACCATATTATACTGTATATTTAGGTTCTGATTAGAGGTATGTTGTCGTACTAAATTATCCACATGTCAACAGATTTTGCTTCAATAATATTAAAAAATGAATTAATATACAATTTTAGTTTATGATTGGCAAAATATTTGTGCTTTTATCAAATCCTTCGTTAGTTTATTGTGTTTTATGAAATGAAAATAAATCTCTCAACTCTTAGTAAATATTTATTTTATTGTATAATGCAGAAAGTGAATTGCAAAAAGGATCCTGGTACACTGGTGCCCACATGAGGGAGTCTGTGTGAGTCTTTGCACAGAAAGGAAGGGAGGAGCGAAAGTGTAGAGGAGAAGGGGTGTGTGCCACAGTTGGAGGTTTCCCCACCCATCCAAACCCACATGCACCTTCATTCAGCTGCTGGTCTGCTCTCCCCGATTAGCTGGGACAAGGAATTGGATCTGTTCGGATTGTTCCTGTTGTCTATTGTGGATTTGAAGTTCTGGAGTCACACCAGAGCCAGACCTTGTCTTCCAGGACATTTCACTGGTATGTCAGTTATATATCGCCGTTCACGACACCATCTCTGTATTATTGTCCTTTCAAAGGCAGATCAGCACTTGAGCCTCGGATACAGTTGCTTGAGTTCCATCTTCACACGCTGGTATATGCACAGAAACTTTAATATGTTTGTTACTCAGAGCAGCTGGTGCTCAGCAGCAATGCTATGACAGGGTGTCCCGTTACTCAGAAGACAAAAAAAAAACAACTTGCTGACCTTCAAACTAAGTAGAGGCTCAGTCTGCAGTTGTTCTTCAGCTCTGCTTATCTCAACTGTTCCCAAGTTGGGTTTAAATCTTACAAACAAATGTTTAAGGGTGACTCATGTATCCCAAAATACCACATGTAAAAATATATTTACCGTATAAACAACAGTGGGATAAAAACTGTACTTTTTATTTCTTTGTCTTGTGTTTTTTTGCTATAAATATATGATTTACTGGGAATCTGACCTATTAAGCTATTTGAGAGTAAATTAATTTGGTGCAGTAATTGAATGAATCGGTCCAATTATCTTTTAAAATCTCATGTCTTCACCTCGTTTGTTGCTGGAAAAATGCCCTTAGTCTCGGACTCATCTTTCAACAATGACCAGCTGCAATTAAAGAATCCTGAGGCCACTGCTGTTGGGATTTCATAACTGTTTTTTGGCATATTATCATTTGTCATTCTGTGTGTGAGTCACTGAGTGAGACAAGCAAAAATGCGATCGTCCAAACCAACTCAGTTGAGGGGCTGGTGAGATGTATTAGGAACCGTGCTACACCTAATTTTGAACTTTTGAAATTTAAGAAGAAAATGAAAGCTGAGACTGAATGATGTTCTCCAAGCTCTGACGTTCAACCCTGCGTATAGTAATGTATTATAGTATAGTATAGGTATAGTTGCAATAAATCAATTTCACTAGTGAGACATGCACCTAACGGCTTTTTAGGAGGAAATAGAAAATGGCTTGTTTAGACAACTTTACATGTACACAAAAATTAGAACTTTAGTTATTGTAATGCTGTGTTCCCCTGATGTCACGTGAGTCGCCATCACAGCCAGTGACAATATTGTCCATTTGAACCACAGTTACCTTGATATTCATGCATCTCAAATATGACCAACAATCATCAGCAGGACAAACTCTGAGGCCACTGAGTAAACATTTGTGATTTGAGATGAGTCACTTCAGCAGATTGTCTTTATTTTCGCGTAGGTTTCCGTGGAAACGGGTTTGGAAAGGTTTGTCATTTGAATTGGGCTTTTTGAAAGTGGTTTACCTCCAGCGGAACCTTGGACGCGTCCTCTCCTCTTTTGATGCCCTGTTGTGAGAGCAAGTTTCCACGGCACTGGTGCTTCCTGGGAAAGTGCAGCATGTGCGGGTAAAGAAATTTCAATGTTGGCGGTTGATTTGCTGATGAAAATGACACGTTTCCCCCCACAAGCCTTATCATGTCACACCAGGTTCTGTGTCTTTGTGTGAAGGAAGTTGGGTGGAGGACAGTGTTAGTAGAAGTCAATCTTATCTGAAGGTTGCCAACTGGTTGAGTCTGTGATGCAGTGGAGCTGCTCAGTCAAGCTTTAGCGTGCCTAAAAATGACCGACTACACAATTCACATTTATAAACGTATTGAGAAAGTATGTATATTAGAATGTATGTTGATCTTCCTTGCGTAACAGCAATCTAGCAATCTTTGAAACAACAAATATGTTTTTTTTTAACTGACAACTGCTTAATCTAATCTAATCTTTTAACACAAACAAGGTTTCTTTTCTTACCAGAAGAGGGCTGGTGTGCGTAATTTAAACAACGTTTTAGGTGTAATTAATAAATAGTTAAGTAGATGATTAAAAAAAACCTTAAGCGATTATCAAAATAAAGCACTAATTATATGTTGATAATCACTGACATACTGCATACATTTGAAAGCACTAATTGTAAGTACATGCAAACTAAAAAAAGACATTAAATCTATGGCGTTTGTGTCTCCATCACTGCATTTGGATCTTTAGAAGACGTACAATATCAGGGGTATTTTGGTGGCTCAGGGAAGCGTTGCCATAGTGACCTGCCACAGTTGTCGTGCCTGTGAACACATGGTGATAAATAAACGTTGTTTTTTTTGTCTTGTAGTGCCTGATGACCTCAGTCCAGAAGAGATCCAGGAGCTGGAGAGCATCCGGCGGAGAAAGCAAGAGTTACTTCAGGACATACAAGTAGGAATTCACTGACTTTTGAAACAATATTCCTCAACAAAACAACCTTACACCTTGAAACATTTCTCCTGGTATTTTCCTCTGTTAATCCCTTCCCTTCCCACGAACCTTCCTCCTTTTACTGTAACATTTAATTTTCCAACTCACATGGAGAATGTCAGGCATGTGAGACCTTGAAGAGGCCAGATTTGATCCCCCTTTTTGTTCCACCTCACATGTCCTTCTGAACAAGAGGGCGATGCAGAACGTATTCGGGATCTATAGTTTTTCACCATGACTAAACAGTAAAAAAAATGTAACTATATTTGAGTTTTTAACATGGTAGAATATAACTTAAGGTGACTCTTTAATATGTTTGATAATTGATGCTGGCAACACAAGATGAAACTCTTTAAACGTATTCACTTGAATAACTTCTTAAGCTCGAATGAGTTGTGGTGGTTTTGAAGATCATGGGATCTTAACTAGTCCTGGTTAGCATGACCGAACATTGCAGCTCACGAAGATAAAGTCCCTCAGGGCAGCACTGGCTTCAGATGGATGGAGCTCATTATCAAGGTCGACCTCGTCTTCCCCCAGAAGCTCAAGAGCCATGAAATATTCCAGCAACGGAGACGGAGGTCGCTGTCGGATAGCAAGGCAGCGTCACCTTGGAGATGCTGGTGGTGGAATTCAAACATCTAAGTGGTGAAGGTGGTGTCCATGTGACTCGTCACTTGTATCTGTATTGATCTTCATGGTTTCTGTCAGCTCACTCCATCTGTTGGTCCCTCTAAGACTTTGATCCTGCAGCTCCACCAGTTTGACTGGGGAGGGTGGGAGGGGGTGAATCTGGGTCAGGACAGAGTAGAAGCACTCAGAGGTGGGGGGTGGTCTGGTTGACCCCATCTACCCCCACCTTTAACAGGTGCTTCAGCTCCCAGAGCTGATTTTCTATTGACTCACCTGAGCTGATGAGGGAGGAGAAGTTGAACATGTCACATGACCAACCGTGTTTCGATCTGATGTGATGTTTTATGTGTTTTCTTTAGAGGCTAAAGGATGAGATTACAGAGGTGACGATTGAGATCGAGACTCTAGGACAGACTGAAGAAAGGTACGGTCTCGCTTAAACAAGACATTTTTATCATCAAGTATTCATTGTGTTTCCTGAAAGTTGCTGTTGTCCATTGAAATATAATTTCACAATAAGAATTATCTTTATATTGGTCTTTGTATTAGTCGTCATAATTAACAGGTAAATATTTTTAAAAACATTTTTACGGAAGTGACCATTATGATCAAAATTTGTATTTTTTCACAGTAATTGAGAAATTGTATTGAAATGTATTTTTTCTTATTACAATTGAATTCAATGCATCTTGTTCAAATGACAATCTTAAGTTAAAATCCACTTTGTTGATTAATGTGTACTTTATTTGGATGGTCTTGAATCCCATCCATTAATATTTATGAGTTATTTGTTTTCAACTTGATGCACTTTTGACTCCTTCACTGTCAGAAAGACACTTGATAATCACTGATGTCTGGAGCTTTGTGGAGCCTTGTGACTCACCAGACGCCTCAGAGAGAATCTGTGATGATTGTTCAAAATTCAAGTCCGAGAAGGCTTTAATACCAATGCTGTATTTCTTCTCTGCCACTTTGAGAAGTTACAACATCTGGGTTATCATTAAACTTTCTTGGTTTACATTTACCCTTAATTTTGCAGGAAAAGCATGCAGAGGAACAAACAGATGGCTATTGGCCGAAAGAAGTTCAACATGGACCCAAAAAAGGCGAGCAAAGAGCTCTTTATTTACTGCCTCCCTCCTTTGTTCATTCATTCATTCGTGCACTTCAGTGTACATATATGTATATATATATATATATTTGTGTGTGGAAATATTTGTAACGATTGTTTTAGCAAAGTGGGTTTAAACTCTGATTCTTCTCAGGGGATCAAGTTTTTGATCGAGGCTTCGCTGCTGAAAAACACCAGCGACGACATCGCCCAGTTTCTCTACAAGGGCGAGGGACTGAACAAGACTGCGATCGGGGACTACCTCGGCGAGAGGTCAGGGACTGGTTTCAACTTCTGCATCAATCAAACACACCTTTAACTCAATGGTTTTAGTTTTCCATTGTGGTCGATGTTATTTATATTTTCTATTATTGATTAAGAAAAAAATGATTTCTTACGACTTACGAGACTTTGTGTTGTCAGAGTGATGACAATAACTCGTGTTGTTAATGTGTGTGTGTGTCACAGGGATGACTTCAACATCCAGGTTCTGCACGCTTTCCTGCATCTGCACGAGTTCTCAGACCTGAACCTGGTCCAGGCCCTCAGACAGTTTCTGTGGAGCTTCAGACTTCCCGGCGAAGCGCAGAAGATCGACCGCATGATGGAGGCCTTCGCCCTGAGATACTGCCGCTGTAACCCGGGAGTCTTCCAGAGCACGGGTGCGTCCGACATTCTTGTCGTGAAGATCCAGATATTAAACATCTTTGATCACCTGCCGCAGATACCTGCTACGTGTTGTCCTTCGCCGTGATCATGTTGAACACCAGTCTGCACAACCCCAACGTCAAAGACAAGCCGACGGTCCAGAGGTTCACCGCCATGAACAGAGGGATCAACGACGGAGGGGATCTGCCGGAGGAGCTGTTGAGGGTGAGACTCCGCCACAGTCTCTCTCCTCCTCCTTTTCTTCAACAGTCTGTTCACCGTCTTTCTTTCTCTACGGCAGAATCTTTACGACAGCATCAAGAATGAACCTTTTAAAATCCCGGAGGACGACGGGAACGACCTGACGCACACTTTCTTCAACCCAGACAGAGAAGGCTGGCTGCTCAAACTAGGTATGTCATGTCGCCCTCTAGTGGACGAAAGGTCCTGCTCCTAAGAGTTGATCACTCAGATCTGATCGAGTTGAACTCCCGGTGAAAACTGGTCAGTGGAAATAAAAACTTTTGTTTATTGTTTGTTTTCTTCTTCTTTCATGTGTTGACTCCAGGAGGTAAGTATTGTATGTCAAGCGTCTCTAAACTCCTGCTTCAGAGCTGCTTTGAGCCCCAGTTGCTGCTCCTCTGCACATTGTTTGTGTGCTTTAACTCGTGTTTGCATCAGTGCTGCCATGTGCTTTCCTAGTGAATAACTGTCTGCTGCAGACCTCTACTCACACCTGCTGCCTCACTCCTCAGTGCGTTTGACCTTGACCTCTGACCCCTGACCTCCTTTCGCAGGTGGACGAGTGAAGACCTGGAAGAGACGCTGGTTCATCCTCACAGATAACTGCCTCTACTACTTTGAGTTCACTACAGTGAGTGTTTCTTTTCTCGCGTCCAAAACCCGGATCATTCGAACGCGTTGTTTATGTCGCCCCCTGCTGTTCCCCAGGACAAAGAACCGAGAGGAATCATCCCTTTGGAAAACCTCAGCATCAGAGAAGTGGACGACGCCAAGAAGCCGGTAAAACCCAGTCACATTTTTAAATAGATTAAATAGTTTTCTTTTGTGTCACTTCTCATCTTCCTTTACATCCAAGTATCAAGTCACATGATTTCATCAAGATAATGTAAAATCAAAGTCTGAGTAGTGGGAGCTAAGATGAGTTGCTGTGTGTCACGTTGACGTCTCCTCAACAGAACTGCTTCGAGCTCTTCATCTCCGAGCACAAGGATCAGGTGATCAAGGCCTGCAAGACGGAGGCGGACGGTCGCGTGGTGGAGGGAAACCACACGGTCTACAGGATCTCGGCTCCCTCCATGGAGGAGAAGGACGAGTGGATCAACAGCATCAAGTGAGTCGCACGAGAACAAGAATAAAACGAGTTCCACTTCTCATGTGTGTCGCCCACAGAGCCGCCATCAGCAAAGATCCTTTCTACGAGATGCTGGCCACTCGGAAGAAGAAGGTATCCACCCTGAAAGGACTGTGAGAGACCCCGGACCTGAATGTTCCTCTAGAGGGTCAGCTGGAGGTTACCACTTACAAGAAGCCCAATTCAAATGAAGAACCTTTCCAAACCCGTTTCCACGGAAACCTACGCGCAAATGAAGACAATCTGCTGAAGTGACTCATCTCAAATCACAAATGTTTACTCAGTGGCGTCAGAGTTTATCCTGCTGATGATTGTTGGTCATATTCGTTTATTTATTTCTCCCCTTTTTTGTTATTTATTGTTTGGTTAATCACATTAAACCAGGATCTGAGTCAAGTGTGTGTCTTGTCGTAAAATGATCATTTACTTCTGCTTTAGTTTGAGTCAAAGTTGTGGCTGGGAGGTTTAATAAACATTTTTTTAAAAATATATAGATATTGAAGAATCTTATATGTAGTAGAAACTACTTAAACATAAGATAATTAATTTCTATTCATATAAAAGCAAAAAGATTGGAGAAAGGATTAGCTTTATTTCTTGCTTTGGTACTTTTAACTTCTTTTTAGTGAAGGTCAAAGGTAAGTTATTCTTCATTTTCCTTACCAGTAAAAAAAAAAACATTTAAAGTTGCAAGACAAGAGATAATTCAAATGTTTTTTGACCGTTTCAAAAAATTACTTTTTGATAATAAAAATATCATGAAAAATGACATTTAATCCAATCTTTATAACAAGACTAAACACTTAAAGCAGGTTTAAACTCATTTTCATAAGGGGACTGACTATATAATATACATTTTGAATTGCAAAACATTTGTTTTAATTCATTTGCATGGGAAATCACATTTTTAAACGTCAAATGTTTGTGGCTGACATCAATGGAGATGTTGTTTTGAAGTAAATGAAAATAAAAGTCCAGTGATACGGTAATGATTCTTTAATTACACAGCGAACATCAGAGACTGAGCGGCTCAGTCGAGTTCAGCTTCTGTCGCGTCACGTTCATCCTCACTGTTCGCTCTCTCGCCTCCAAAAATGTCTGTTGCTCAGAGTCTTAGAAAAGTGCCAACAAGTAACAACTTAGTTTCGTCTCATCTCCTCAGGAGAGTTTTTGCAAACCCGACAACATCCTCGTGAGTCCACGCGGTGATGCTTCGCCAGCAGGTGGCGCCACATGCAGCTGCAGCAGTGAATCAGAGGATGATCTCTGATGACAGAAAAAAAAGAAAGTATTATCAACATATTTGTTTACCTTGTGTTTATCTTCTGAAAAATAAACATAAAGTCTTTTATTCTGTTCTAAATAGAAAGTTAACGAGCGTGTTCTGAGAGTGAATCAGGTTCCACAGGTATAGCTGTCGTGCCAGTAAAACACTTTCCAAGAAATGTTCATTACCTGTGACCTGAGCAGCATGTGATTTCCTCCTGACTGCTCCAGTTAAATGAGATAAGACTCCACCCGTTTACCGTATTCACTCTTCCTCAACCGGCGCATTAACCTTTGAACATTTCCTTATCACCTTTAAAACCATTTGTCCTCAAGTCCTGACTCGCCTCCATCAGATCAACACTGACTCAGGCGTGCAGTCGTGAGTCAGCGACACGCCGGCTGGTCGGGGCACCGTCCCAGCAGGGATTTGTGCTGCTGGGAAGTGAAGGACGCGACCTACGATTTGAGACTAGACCACGATGACTGCAGAAGCCACAGCGTGTTTCTGCGGAGAACCTTTTGGGTTTTTTGTTTCTGCCGACTTTGCACTTATGTCAGACAAAACAAGAGGAGAATATGGTTCATAGTTTTTTTTTGTTCAAACTTGAAACATTCATGTTCAACTATCTCTGCGAGACTCTTTGACTTAAAGTAAAATCCCACAATTCAACTCCACATGTCGAGTGTTTTCATTCTGCCCCTGGGAAGACAGTAAAACTGTCAAACTATTAAACAGATCCTGCCGTTTCTAAAGTCTAACTAACGAATACATTCACTCTTACTTTCTATTATTAGTTACAATATATAAAAAGGTATAACTTTTTTTATTTTAGTACGCAATTATTCCTCTCAAAATAAATTTACCAAAAATTGAACATATATTTGAAATCAAATGTAATATTTACAGTTATTTTGATTAATTTATTTAAATAAAAATAAAATGTATTATGTTTTTTAATATATTTAATTAAACATATCTATGTAGGAAATGTCTGCCCGGTCATGCTCCAATATATATATATAAAACTCATCTGACTGAAACTAGGAAGAGTTCATCAGAAAACTAAAAGTGATAGTTCAGACAATATTTAAACTTCACTCCTGGCGACTAATGTTTAGAGTTAGTTTCAGAGTAATCTGAAATCTTTGGAATTTAAATGATCTGAAAATAATCCCAAACATCAGTCGCCACGAGGACGAGTAGAAAATGAGTGAAGTTCGAACATCAAAACGAGCGCTGGTACCGAGTTGAGGTCAGAGTTCACGCCGGTGTCGACACCTCAGAAGAAGTTCTTGATGAGCGGCGTGACCAGTTTGACCCAGAGCTTGACGTATCGGTTCGGCTGCTCGAACGTTTCTCTGGACACTTCGCTGGAGCGCTGGTACAACATCTGCTGCTCCTGAGGGGGGGGTGAGACAGGTCTTTAGAGAAACTAAAACACTGACTCAGCAGCGGCGGAACCAGAACTCGCCTCCCACAGCTGACTCTGCAGTTGCTCGTTCTCCGTCACTATGGCGATCTGGGCCTCCAGGTCACGGTGAACCGAGCGGTAGCCGAAGTTGGGAGAGCCGATGAGGGTGAGACAGGGCCGCGCCTGCCCCCCGAGGTAATACCACAGCCCTGCAGGAGGAAGACGTGCGTCACCACAACTGAAGCAGACACAGAATTCCCCCGCGCTCATCCAAAACCACGGAATGTGAGGTCATCAGAGTGAGCGAGCATGAAGGTTCTACTCTCACGCTCACGTCTCACCACAACAAGAGCCCGGCCCGACTCACTCGGGTCCAGACTTCACACACGAGGACTGCTGAACGCCAAAACAAAGAGTTCTCTGAAAATAAAACGCATGAAGATTCTGTCTGCACACCTTTGGCGTGGAAGGTCCAGAGGGCCCGGTGGTACTCGTGCAGGTGGATCCGCTTCTCCTGGCCCATCTGGCACACCTGCTCGTAGAACTGCCGGGCGATGTGGATGTAGGCGGCCGGGATGGCCCCGGCGAGGCCCTTGGCGCCGAAGAACCCGTTGACCTCCGGGGAGGCCGTGAGGATGTGGTACTTGGCTCCGGCGCCGAGCACCAGCCGCATGTAGGCCCGGGTCAGGTTGAAGTAGCCCGAGGTCAGGAAGACGGTGGAGTCGGACCGCGCGTCCGTCAGCAGGCGCTGGAGGAGCGACAGTGAGGTCCGTGAACGACAGAGACGCCGCCGCGGTCACAAACATCTTCAGCTCACCTTGGTCACCTGCTCGTCCACCTGGATGCCCAGAGGCTTCATCTGGACCAGAGGGAACACCCACGTGTCCTGCTCGTCCTCGGACTCCTCCGACCCCCCCGACAGCTGCTGTCGGACCTGAGCTGTGGTCAGCACCTGCATGATCCGAGCTCGAGCCGCCGTCGCAAAGTCTTCTCTTCCTCCTGGTTGCCAAGGAGACGGGCAGGTCCAATCACGTGACAGTCAAGTGTTCGCTCACTTTGATTGTGTTCATTCATATATTATATTGTACTTGAGAGTAACAAAGTACAAATACTTAAATATCTACCGAGTTATTTATACAGAGAACTTTTACCTCAAGTATATTCATGTTGATTGACACGGTGACTTATAAAGATGGCAGCATATTACTTTAAGTTTAAGTTTTTTAAGGATTTCTAGGAAATCCAATGAGTTTGATATATTGGAGCATGATGATGCTCGTTTAATTATGATGATGATAATGATCGTTTAGTATATTAAAAAAAACAAAAAAACATAATAAATTGTATTGTTTAAGAAAAAAAAATCTAAATAACTGTAAATATGATTTCAAATATATTTAAAATGTTCTGTCAATTTATTTTGAGAAGAATAATTGTGTACTAAAATCACAAACCTTTTTTATATGTTCCTTTTTACACGGTGACCAATAAAGATGGCAGCATTTAAGATAAGATAAGAAACTATACGATCAAAAGTGAAGGAATTTGATGGGAGTGTTTGTTGAAGGACAAATAAGGATGGATTAAGCCTCCAAGAATGAAAAGAAAATACTCAGACTGTGACAAAAATAAAAGAAAAATATGCAACACATTCTTTAAGGAGCGCCGGCTTCCTCATTTCACAAGTGACTGAGCTTTAGAAGCTTCATCGTGGACTGACGAGACAATCAGGCTGATTATCGCTGACATCTTACATTGTGTTTCCTTGAAGAAGACTTGACACACGAAACTTAACACCCTCAATTTACTGTATCAACTATTTCAGTCGGTTACATAAAAAGGTTGTATAATCTTTACAACTGCAGCTATAGAACAAAATATTTATAATAAAGTCTTCCATCCATCTATTAAACAAACACATACACTCTTCATCATCATCATCAGCATCATACAACACCTGCATTAAACCAACACTGTCCCTTTAAACCCTTTCAAAAGCTGCTTTTTATAGTCTTTTCTTTGTAGGTTGATGAGCTTTTATCAGAAATGTGTGTGTATCAGTGTGCGTTTCTCCAGTGTATCATCTTCCCACAACATCACAACTCTATTCCTGGTGTTTGTTACCGCTGTGGTCGAGTCCTGCTGCAGACATGAGGTCATTCAGCCTCAAACTGAGATCCCGGCAGCTGCTGCTCCAGTTACGGACAACGGCAGTTTGCTATTGTCAATCGTATTGTGTAAAATAAATACACAAATATTTGAACAGCGCTAGGCTGTGAGCACCGAGGAGTCATCGGGTATCATTACAATAAATGTAAAATAATTGAAACGGTTCTGACCGACACTCCTGAGAGACTGAACGACATGATGAATATCTTTTTTTTGGTGTATTTGATCTTGCATTGAGACCAACAACTATATTACACTAAACACTAAACTAGGTTAAAACGACTGACGTGTGTTCATGGAGTGCGTGTACCTTTATACGGGTGCACCATCCCCTCCAGCATGCTCACAGAGTCGTCCGACTGAAGCTGCAAGGAAGCGTCGCCCACAGCGTCCACCAGGCTGGAGAAGAAGTCGCACACCTCCCTGCAGTTCTCCAGCAGGACGTAGCGATCCTGGCGGTTGGTGAAGTACGAGTCGCTCAGGTTGGCGCTGAGGAAAACAACAGCAGCACAGGATTATTACAAGAGTAGCTCTGGTTTCGACCGATTTCTAGCTCCTCGGCTCGACGTACCCGCTGATAATAATGCTGTCATCGAACAGGTAGACTTTGATGTGCTGGACTCCGATGGTCTCGTTGAACCGTTGGGGCACCAGCAGTCGCAGGAGGCCCCGCAGGTCCGGGGTGTGGTACAGGGAAACGCGCATCTGTGAGGAGAAACGCTGCAGGAGCGGCAGCAGCATCGTCCTGGAGTTCACCGCACCTGCAGTGTCCCGGAGTTAGAGAGGAGGCGAGCGGCGGACAGACTTGCACCACAGACCTCTTGACCCTCGCGTGTAGTCCAGGAGGAGCGAGACCTTGAGTTTCGCAGAAGGACCTTCTTCTTGCGAGCGCTGGAGAGCTTCTTGCATACAGTCCACCTGCAGACAGAGTGATGCTGAACCTGAGGAGGCTCTAGATACACTTTCCTAAGATTGTCTTCTTTCCCCCAAACAACCTCAGTATGAATATGTTTGACATACAAAAAATACTCTATTAAAAAGGGTGGAAAAGTCAGACTTAAAGAACCTTGAAGATCAATCTAGAGTAGACCTTAAAAAAGGAGGAATAAATGTTAAAGGGCAACTAATGTGTTGATTTATGAGTCCGTTTGTACAAAACTATCTTTTTATTGAAATATTTACATTAGAAAATGTGATTAATCCCCGCCCACTGAAAATGGTTTCCTGGAGATTAAATCTTGTTTACTATAACCCCACCCACTCTGCTGTGATTGGTCAAACATCAATATTTGTCACGTAGCGTCATGAATCCAGGAAGTGTCCACCTCCAAGGGACTTGTGTATAAAGAAAGAAACGGGGCGTAATTTGCTATCGCAAGGTGAGTGAAGCCTATTTTTACGTCATAATGGACCCGACTCTCGAATAAATTCTTGTTTGCTAGGATTTCAGACGGGGAGAACTTTATAAAGCAATAAGTTCCAAACATGGTCATGATGAGAGACTTACTACATCTTGGAGAAGAAGACTTCAACATTTGAAACGTGTGAGTGAGTCAGTAGAGTTGGGTTTTCACATTAGTTACCCTTTAACATCAGTTGCGAATATTTCTACATCAGTTTTACAGTTTCGATCCGACCTTATGAGGGCAAAAGAACACGGTCAAAGCCATGCATGTGGCCCCTGAGCTGCACTTTGACCAGGTCTGCTCTAGAATGTACTTCACCAATAAAGTCAGGGACACGATTTCAGTTGAAAATGCATTTGTTCTTCTGTCTTGGTGATCATAAGTAAGTAAATTACAAAAAGATAGTATTAATTCACAAGGGAAAAGATTAATTATTTTATAAAATCAATCGAAAAAGGGAAAACAACATTTTTAAGGGAAAAGTGAAAATTAAAAGAGCAGATAGGTATAATCAATGATTTTAACAAAAAGACCCATTTTAACATGAAATATTCGTCATAAATCCTATGACTCATTTGCGTCAGGAAAACCACCTTGATTCAGAGAATTCATTTTGTCCCTAAAATGAAGTAAATACGTCTTCAGAGTTAAAATAGCGACAGCAGATGTTTCTCTCTCTGGTTTTCCTTGCATCTACGGTCACCACAAAAAATCCTTGAACGCGAGTCCAGACTGTGGTTTGTTCTGGTTCACAGTTGATGTGCCTCTGAGCATGAACAACAGTCACCAACAATTATGCGCACACACACACACACACACACAACACGGGTTCAAAAGTACAGACGCGTGTCTAGTATCTCTCACCGCTGAGATGGGCAAGGTCAAGGCACTTCCAAAGTAAAACATAAATAAATAAAAGTCAAGTATTCTCACCAGCTCCTGCTCCAGAGGTCCAGTTCCAAGGTAGAGAGACGCCAGCACCACTCTTCTCTCGGCTGTCCTGATCCGGGCCTGGTGGACATGAGCCGATCAACAGTGTCAGTGGAATCACCAAAGACTATGAATAAAAAATATTTAGCATTTTAGAGCCTTTTGGTGGCACAAAGTGTTTCAAGGTTTGCTATTCTTACAGCCAATACAAACAGGTCGTAGGAGAAAGCAAAGCTGACTCAGCAGTTTTTAATGTGACATCAATGACTTTGTTTGATCTATTTAATTTAGGATTTAATTGGAACACACACACCGAGCTGATGAATGTGTCGCCTAAACAACCTTAAAGATTCAATTCTCAGAATTTCTTTCTTGAAACATGCAGTTCAACAAATAGAGCATTACATATCTTTATCTACAACTTTAAGAGACAGAACCGTAAAGAACAACAGATTGAACCATCGTAAATAACACACCCTCTGCACTCCACCCACGTCTCATTGCAGGGAAAAGCATGAGGATGTTTCACAGAATAATTCAACGGACAAAAGACAAAGTCAGTATTAGCAACCATTTCCTCATTATTCTAAGGAGAGTGAAAACATTCCAGGGCTCTTTATGAGACATTTTTAATTTGTGTGGTAGAGGTTAAGGCTTAAATGTCAACACGGTGGTGTAGATGAGTTATTTAAAGTTTTATTTAAAAAAACAAAAAAAAACTGTCAACTTATTTTTCACAGTTGACAGTTTGTGTGAACTGTAAAGAAGAGCCGAGTCAGAATGAAGGAAGTCTTCTGAAGGTGAATTGTTTTCACGGGCCGAACAAAGGTCTAGTTGTTCTATTTAAAGACTAAGAAGCTTCACCTCCGATGTTTAAACTGTGGCTCAGTTGCTTAAGCATGTGCTCTACATTGAAAGATGAAAGCAATTTTGAAACAGAAATCTGGTAAAGTGACTCCTTCTATGCCCTTGAAAAGACTCGACAGCTCGTGGAATCAGGAGAATTCCAAAGTGGTGACACATCCCAGATGTAGGAACACACATGAAAATGCTGACGTCTATAGCATAAACATAACATTACGACTAAGCTTAGGCACTTGTGAGTTAAAAGAAAATGATTCATGGAAATGTGTTATCTGCAGACAGATGATTCTAATTTCTTAGGTCACGGAAAAGAAAGAGGGAAAAAGTGGAATATAACTGAAAAGACCTTTATGGCCTGGTAGAATTGGTCCGGGGATGTGAGAATGTGGACGTGGGTCCCTGACACCCTGAAAGCGGGCACGTGGTCGGCCATCCATCGGAAGTGTGGGCAGATGTGGTCTTTGCCGTGGGCTCCGGCTGACCTGGTGGGCGCAGTGTCGGCTTCAGCCAGCAGGGGAGCCAGCAGCAGCACAGAGGATCTGCAAGGGATGGATTATAATAATTATTTTGGTTTATTGTATTTATTTCACTTTATTCCAGTAAAATGCCATTTAATATGGACTCCATTATCAGCTGCATCATTATAAAAGAACCATCACGAGAGATAAATTTGATTTGACTAAAACACCTTATCAGGAGTCCACTATCAATGAGTGTTAACTCGACAATCGGGAAGTAGTTAAAGCCCATATATGATGGGTGGAATGTTATGAAGTCACTCTTCGGTTTATTGAGGCTCCACAGTTCGATCAAATTATGATAGCAATGGCTTCGTGCAAATAAACAATGGATAAATGGGTGTTTGTACATTGTTTAAGGTTGACGTACAAATACATCACTTCTAACTAGCCTGTCAACCTTAAATGAGTCTTAGAGTTGGATCTCTGGGCCTCAGGTTGTCACTAAACCTGTTGTTTAACTAGCTCCAATTTCCTTAAACAGTTTTTAATACTGAAGTTTATTTATAAACCACAAGTGTGTTTAGCATTTTAGTTTAGTTCAAGTATTACAATAAAACTTGACGTATTAACTTTATTCCATATTACACTCAGGGAACATGGAAATAGGGTAAAAATGCTATTAAAATAAATACATTTAAAAAAAATTTAAAAAAGGGTTATATTTCTGGTTAAAAATGGGCGAGGACTTGGTAACATAATCTGTTTTCATCCAGAACATTTAAATGAAAGAGACAATTGCAGGTCAAGAGATAAACACAAGACATATTTCTCCTCAACATTCTGTCTTATGGGAAGACTTCTTTTAAACGGCTACACTATTTCCTCACACAAAAGGTAGCCGTGTGTCAATCAGGTTCTTTAAAAAAAAAAAACTAAACCAGGAAAAACAAGTTCCTGATGGCTTTGTATAGGACCATTGTCAGGAAGAGGCTGACCGGAGGAACACTGCTCACACTGTTGTGTGAAATCTCACTGAACTCACAATTTCCCATCAGTGCAACGGAAGACCGTAAATCAACAACATCACAATACAGAAGTACACAATAGACAACTCAAACGAACACAAAGAGTGTTGTTGTACAATCCATTGTGAAATTAAAATTCTGTTTTCCTCATTGTTCTTTTAAACCTTGTCTATTAAAATATAAATTTGATCAGTCATTGTTTCCTTCTCTGCATCAGCAGTCATGTTCTACACAAACAGTCATTTAAAAATGATTTTATCAGCTTGGTTTTTTTAATATCTCGTTGATTTGATGTTTTATAAAACTAAAAGCCCATTTTTTTTACAATGTTAAAAAAAGTCAATTCCATTAAAGGACTAATAACTCAATGTTTTTTATGTAGCAACTGCTGTGTGTATCATGTGACCAACAGAAAAAGAAAAGAAAACATGAAATGCCAAATAGCACTGTTTTTGTCAGTTCAATGTCATATCTATTAATTTAAGAACTTAAGTGTTATTATTAAGAAAACGTGGAAAATATCCAGTTATCAGTTCTTAAATAAAACTCTGAAGATCATTTTTTCTTATAATTATATATTTTTAAAAAAATGACTTTTAGTTCCATCCATCCATGCACCAACCAGACATTAAGACAGAGGACAGTTGTCCCTGGGACAACAGCCACCATGTCACAGTTTAAAGCAAAGTACAGTCAATGTTTAAAAGTAAAGAAAAATGTGTTGAGTTTTCTAAAACCGAACATATTTGATTAAGAAGGGCCAGCAAACATGCCGTTATTCATGAATGTGGCAGAAGAACATTCCAGTATTAGCGAGAGTCACACTTTAATTTAATTTGCTACCGTTAACATACAAAAGTTAAAGTGAGAGTTGAACCAAAATTTAAACGTCATTTCTTATTTCCTACTCAACCTCATGTGGACTAATGGTTGGGTATATTGATCCGTTCCTTTTTAGAGTTATAGGTAAAAATGTTCATCCATCTAATGAAGTGACTGATGCTCAGTGGACAAAGTTCTTCCAAAAAGAAGCTTAAAAACATCCATTAAATATAGCGATATAAACTAGGAGTAAATTTATACTTGATATAAACTCGGGTAAATATCGCAACAGACTGTATGAGTTCTGGAAGCGCCACAATATTTAACCAGAGTACTATAGGTTTATATTGCTCGTTACTATTTAAACATCTGCCAGAAACAAGTGTCAAATATAGTATAATTTATATTTTTCTGGAACAAGTCTTCTCGTCAAGGCTTCAATACAAGATGGACATTACATAACATTCTAATACCTTTGCAGTGCTTGTCTGTAACAAGCCTCAACATGAGCAATTGATCATATTTAAAGCTTGTTTTCAGCTGAAGCTGCAAGGCCATCATCAAAAATATTGCGCACCTTGCAATGTGTTTGAATGACAAAAGACGTCAGGACGGGACAGAATGACTAGTATCATCATCCGCTACAAACAAACTTAAAATACACAGAGTTGTTTACGTTTTAAGACTTATTCGATAACTCTAAAAAGAGATGGATTAAATTAATTGACATGAAGACAGGTTTGCACAAAGCCCAAGGGCACCTGAAGATGAACTTTTAACAGTGGCCATCTTGTTGCACATTGACAACTTCCCTACTGCTCTGAATATAACACACTTGAACCAGTGAAGAATTATATTAAGGAGACTGTAAAGTTTTTAAGGGACATTGAAAGGGCCTTTTCATATTCTATCCTTTATGGCGATTCATTTTTATGTCATTTTAATCTGTCCCAAGATTCGAACGGACTCATGAAGTAATTATTTGAGTTAGTAAACTTCATCAACATTCGGAATGTAGTATTTTACGCGCATGGAAATATTAATGCGCATGCGTGTCTCACATGAGCTCAATGTCAGTCAATGTACTGGAGTCAATACTGGAGCTGACTTGACGACAACATCACGGTTATCGCCTATATATCTGGGTTTTAAAGTATTTGTTTTATTTCAGGAGCAACTGTCATGAAAACATGCTTTTATGTGAAGTCAAAACAGGAGCTACATGTAGCAACAAGGACACAACAGTCACATACAGCGTCAGACAAGCGTTTTATTTCACCGCTTTTCCTCTTACCTGCCTCGCCTGTCCCGGGCACGGAAAACTCTTTCTGACACCCTGGAGAAGACACCGGCGAGGACCGGAGAGTATACAGAATGTACTAGCCTCCTCCAGGACAAGGGAGCCGCCATCTTTGGTCGCAGCGCCTCCGCTGGTTTGAATCAACTCTATCGCTCCTGGACAGCGCCCCTCGTGGTCAACGCCATGAACAGACACAGGTTATCCTGAATACTTTAATATTGACTATTTAAATGTAGAGAACATGATTTGTTTGTCGTTAATATACTTGTTACTTCTCAGGAAAATCTTTCCAGCGTGTAGAAAGTGTGTGGGTGTAAATGATTATATGTTTGTGTTTTGTTTTTTTTGCTTTAATGGTTATGTTATTGATCTCTGATCAACCAGTTTCCAGTCAACCCTCATTACTTTGAAGTTAAGGAATTATTTCTTGTTTTCATTTCATTACTTTTTAATGTCAGACGCATTTGCTGTAATCATCACTCCTTGACTTTAATGCTGATAATGCTTTATAGCTTATTTATTTCACGCTACATCCTAATATTGATACTAAAAAATCATCTGTTATTATTAATATAACATTTTAGCAGTATGGAAATTACTAACATTCCCTTTGGTTATATTTTGTTTTTATAAATCATTTGCCAGGTCAATTATTAACATCAGTTTGCAATGTTTGTCCCAACAAACCAGACTCGGAGCGAAGTTTGGGCAACCTGGGTCATTCCTAAAATCCGGGAAGGTCCATTCATTACTTATTAAGTGGCATTACGGGAAGAAGAGGGCGTCAGTAAAACCCTTGAAGGAGCCAGGGTCTCAAGCTTGCAAGTTTATATGATTTATTTACTCCTTTTGTCTTTTTTTAAATTTTTTATAAATGGATGAACTATGTATCAAACAAAGCGTGTTTTGTCTTGATTAATTGACCTGCTCTTTAAAGACACCACAATAAACTTGGTTCTGTTTTTTCTATTGCTTATTTTGTGTGTTATCCTATTTCATTATTATATTCTCTAATGCCTCAACAAAACATCTTCACTGGCAATACAATGTTCGGATTCTGAAAAGTGATCATATTAAATATATGATATAACTTAATTTTTCCCGTCTCAGATAAAAAATAGTTTTACAAAATTAAGCAGAACATGAACACATTGATAAAGGTTATTATTCAAGACATAACTGTGTAATTATAATTCACACTATTATAATTAATATTATTGTTATAATAAGGATACAAATAGTTGTTGTCGCAGGATCATAGAAGGTGTAGTATTTTCTCTTAACCGCTCCATTGTTATTAGAATTCCCATAAGTGTGTGAAGATTGGACTTTGAGCTGTTGCCGTAAACTGTGTCAATCATCAGAGTCCACTAATAAAAATAACATTTTTTTTACGGCTCTGTTGTGAAGAACAAATCGTGTGTAACAGAGAATATTTTTCTGACTCGCCTCCAGAACAAATGTTTGACTACCTGCGTGCTAAAATATAAAATATGGTAATTGTGTCCAGCTTGTCGAGAATGGCTCCAGTACCAGGAAACGGCGCAGAACAGATCACGTGACTATTTATTGGCAATCGGCCCGAGGGCGCGTGCGTGTGCGCCCGCCGAGTGTGTGCGTGCGTGCACGCGGGAGCTGGCGCGTGCGCCGGTGATTCCAGTAAGGAGCCTGAAGTGAAGGGGGCGGGGCCTTACGGGCTTGACTCACTGGAAACAACCTCCGGTAACCTTCCGCCACAAACGGACGGACTCCCCCGGCAGGAGCTGGCGTCGCATTCCTCCGCGAAAGGAACGGAACCCATACAGTCTTTTGGATACTCGTCTTTTGGGATTTTAATGCCTGAGTTAATCGTTCAGCTAGCACTACTCTCGGGTAGTTTGCATTTCTGCTCCCTTCTCAACGAGCGCTTGTGGTGCGGAGCCGAACTCATCCGCAAGGTAAGTTGTGACTCTGCCGCCGTAAGAACGTAGTGCATCCTCCAAGTTCATGGTCCTGGAGACGACAAGTGTCACCGAGCGGATTTAAAATCCGGAGAAAAAATAGTGCTTTTAAAGCGCTGTAGCGGTTGAACTTCTAGCGGTTCTGTTATGGCGCCTCATCTGCTCAAAATTTCCCTCAAGCCTGTCTGGCTCCTCAGACATGTGTAACCAGAGACCGGGGACACTGTGGCGCGACCATGGGGGGGCAGATGAAGTCCTCTCAGTATGAGTGGGAGGAAAAAAAAAAGCGTGGTGTTGTGACCCCATTTCTGAAATCCCCTGTTGCGGTATGAACGATCGAAGACAATTGAAAGCAATCAGGATCCAGTTGCTGTCTGGCTGCAAGGTGCAGCAGGCTCCTGGGTTCAGGGGCCCATTCCTACTAAATATATCTCGGTCCTGTCCAGGCCTGTGCATATGTGTTTTGAGGGGTGTTAAAGTGGTCACCATGTTTACTGTCGTCTTCATAAATGCCATCTTCAGTAACGGGCTGTATCTGCCCCTCCAGCTCTGTCTAGGCGCTCTCTCCCAGCCCCTCTCTGGATGCATCAGACTCCTCTGCCCCGGGGCCCTGGACCCGGTGTGTGACCCCTGCGCCCTCACCCCAGTCCTCTTCGGTTTCCTCCCCCGCTTCTTCCGACCGCTGCCCACCTTTGCCCGACAGAACTCCTTCTCGGGGCCCCCTGCCTCCAGAAAAGGCAGAGGTAGGGGGCCATGGAGCCATGGTGACGACCACCCTACACAGCCCCCTCGCCATGACCAGTGTGACCCCTTCTCAAAGCCGGGTTCAGAGGTCGGATGTTAGCCCGCAACGTTATAAACCTTTCAGCTCTACTGCACACTACCAGCAGGTGAGTTACTGAAATATCTTCAAGTCTTCACCCTAATGACGATGACTTGTGTTCCAGGTGATGCGTTCACTACATAAGCTCCAGGAGAGCGGCTTCTACTGGGGCGCGGTGGGTGGACGGGAGGCCAGCTCCTTACTACGTTCCGAACCGCCGGGCACTTTTCTCATCCGAGACTCCTCAGACCACCACTACTTCTTCACCCTCTCGGTGCAGACCTCCCGCGGCACTAAGAACCTGCGCATCCACAGCGAAGGAGGGGGATTTTTCCTGCAGCCCGACGCCAAGTGCACCCAGGATTCCCCCCAGTTTGACTGTGTGCTCAAACTCATCGCATACTACATGGGAAAAGGTCCGACCGGAAGTAGCAGGGGCGCAGCGTGCGGAGAGAAGTCGGACGAGAACCAAACCAAGGGCTGCGGCGGTTATCTGATTCACACAGGCAACGAGAGGATCCCCCTCGAGTTGCTGCGGCCCCTTTCAAATTCTCTGTCGTCCCTGCAGCACATGTGCAGACGAACCCTGAACAATCGAGGCTTCGGAGAGTCGGGCCACTCGGAGCAACTACCGCAGACGCTTAGAGACTTCCTAGAGGAATACGATGCTCCCATTTGACTGACAGGAACTCGCTCAGTTCCACTGCATGGACCAGGGTGCTCGGGGGAGGCGGCACAGACCAGTGATCGACACGCGCACGTGAAGTGCGGGTGATCGGACGTAGACGTAGGTGCCAATGTGACGTTAGCGACCCTAAAAAAAAAAAAAAACAGCAGACAAAATCTACCTTTTTGATCACGGCCCAGGCGGAAGGACGGTCACGAGTATAGATCGTCTGCATGCCTCTCAAAAAAAAAAGTGGTCGATGGTTCGTTACGACTGACGCAGAGCAAAGCCTCGTAGAAGAGTGTTGGTCCATATTAGCCAACAGAAATACCTGTGAGTTTTCCTATGAAATGTCTCCTATTTCACTTTGACAGGTCGACACTTCTTGTTTGCCACAGTGTGAGGGAGAGCAGCAGACGCTCTTGACAGTGGAGATGCTGCTACGTTGATATAACAAGCCTTACCTAGGATTTCGCTCGATGAGACTGCTTATCAATTCAAGCTCGCCCCACTTGTGCAACTCCAGACATGGTGAAATCACATTTGAATGTATTGACGGTGACTTAACTTAAATGTAACATTAGGCCGGATATATGTTTGCCTTTGACAGTATGAACTTTAGCACTGTCGTAAAGAAACAGCTGAGACCAGCCACATCCTCTCTTGTTGCTTTTTCTCAGTCTTGAAAAAAAATCAGACGTCGCTTGGTTTTAGCGTTGAGTTCATCTGAATCGAGTGGTCTTGAGTCCCCCATACATGTCAAGGTGCCTTAGAAAGCCCTTCGCAGCTCATCATTTTAATATATCACAAGACCGTTTGTAGTTGCTATGTGTAGTGCAAATACACTTTGAATTATTGGTGAATGCTAAAAGAAAGGTCTTTAAAAGTGTCTTTTCTGCCTAGTAGTGTTCATACATTTACGTACATTTTTTGCCATCTGAAGCTTCTCAGCAGCAACTGCTTTTCCAGCAGATTTTAAGACAGATGTGCACAAGTAGCAAAATGTCACCACTAGCTTGAAGCAAACTTTGGTCCATCCCAATTGTTGACAGTTTTGTTGTGGATCATACGATATGAGATAGAATAGCATATTCATATGTACTTAGGAGTCTAATTTGCCCTTCATTTTTTGATCAAATTCTAAAAAAAAAAAAACACTACAGCATTTTTCTCTTCCTCCTGCTAGTTGCTAAATTGTCATCCACTCTCTCTGGCCCAGACTTGACAGTGACACTGAACAGCCATTTTTGCAGAGACAAAATCTTGTTACTCAGACAAAAGCGTTGGCGTGGGACCAAACACAAGAGCAGAAGTCTTGTTTTTGACGTGCTTAAAAAAAAAAGTGTACACTGATGGTATCAAGTGCAGGGAAGGGTGAAAAGGGGTGGAGGTTGTTTTCTAAGAAAGGAACAGAACAGATAGTTTTTGGTGTACAACAAAGCATTGAACTTTCTTTCACACCATTGTGGTTTTCCATCAAAGCTATCAAAAATGCAGATTTCTTTGTCGTCTTAACAATGATTGTAGTCATTAATTTTCATTGGTAAATTAACAGAGTCGGAAAGTGGGATCTGATCGTCAATTATAAGTCTTGTAACGGCAACCTTCCACTTGACTACATTTTAAGTGTCAAACTGTGAGGTCTAGAGCTGGAATTAACTTCTACTACTACTTCTAATTTCTACTAAAGTGTGATTTATTATAAATGTTTGGGTGGGGTTTCATAGCCACTCAACCCAATAACCATTTTTAGAATTGGGACTTATATTTTTTATTGGAAAATTTTGTTTTTTTTAATGATTTAAACTCATGTTTTCTTTTGGTTAACCATGCTAGACACATGACGAAAAACGTAACATTTATACAGACAAAAAACGTAATGTGTCGGTATCGATCACTTGTGGCTTCTTCAAGTGTATTCAAACCATACAATCAAATTATTGCTGACTCTTTTACGAAACCAGTAAAGGCTTTAGATCAATGGGTTCCTCTCTCAAGCGGATTTACTGCCCTACTCAGCAACTTCAGTGATCTTGGTTAAGGCGTCAAAATTGAATTAGGTAGACTGGGGGATGATGACCAAGCAAAAAATGAAGCTATCGAGATCTGACATAAGCTTTCGTTAAATGTTTCTTTTTTGTTTAGAAAACTGCCTTTGTTTACTTGTGTGTGCATCTGGCTCATGTTGTGTTTGGGTGTTTCCCTCCCTACCAAAAACTGTAGTATAATAGCTTGTGTGTGGAACAGTTTTAATCTTCCTGTCATCAATTCTAAAGAGGGAATGCGTCAGCTGAATGTCAAGGGAATACACCTCTTCCCAAAAGTCGTTCTTTTTTATATAAAATGCCTTTTGTTAAAAGAAATGTCAAGACTCAAGAGTTGATTGAAGAAAAAAAAAAAAGTTGTCAGATTTCGGTCTTGTTCTCCTGCATCACGTTGTACATGTGTAGCATCCAGTGGTCGTCACGTGTCTCGATCATTTGTCTTTTATAAAGACTCTCTTAAGAAATAAGGCTGGCCACAAGTCTGGCAAAAACAAGCTGTAATACCTGAAATGACATTACAAAAGAAAAAAATAAATGAAAAAGGAACGTTGCACATATTTATATTTCTAAGATATTTCAGTAATTTATATTAAAGAGCACTATTTTTACAAAAGTGAAATCTTTTTTGTCTGAGAGTCTTTCTGTGCCTTGTTTTCTGACTTTCCCATTTCTACTGTGTCCATTTGAGCTTAAGAAACTGTCATGATATTAACAGTTATTGTACATTTTGTCCTTAAAAGGTTGCATGTATAGCAGCATTACGTAACATTTAAAAAAAAAAATCTTATCTGTTAAGATCGTTTAATTTGAAGAGTCATGACTCACAGTAGAACTCTCAAGCTATTATTGTAAATATGTTCTTCACTACACAACCTTGGCTTGAAGACCCGCGAGGCTTTAAATGTCTGCATGATCGTCACGATAGCCTGACGGACACCTTCAGACTGCCGTGCCAGTCGTCCAGACGAAGTTGTGTAGTAAACAGAAGTGAGAATATATGGAAATAGTCACTGCACAAGTCATGGCTGTTAAAAATAAAACAAGATCATCTCATAAAACATCATCATTAATGGTATACAACAAGTCACAATACACAAGAAAGCAGTTCACGCAACATAAGATGTTGTTTTTTTTCAATTTTGATTGTGGACTTCGCTTTGGGATTTTGATTTAATAGCCACCTGAGATTCAAAACATGTAGTCTAGTTTGGTCCTTAAGAGTATTTTATGTCATTACTAACATTCAGGTAAGCAAGTCTACATGTTCCACAGCAAGTTCTCCACCTGTCCTACGATACTAAAGTCATCTCAAGATGTTCAAAATGAAGTATTTTCTTTATCCACGAGTAGCAATGGAAACCCATCGACCTTAAACATCCTGGTGAGTTTGAATTTATTTGGCATCACTTTGTTTTGATTTCTTTCTAAAAGTTTGGTGCTCAGTTGTCTACGCTGGTGGAGACTTTCCATCTGTAGCAAATCATCTCTTTGTTACCTCCTCTAATAAGTCACCCATGTCTTAGTGAAACATCAGCCACCAGGATACTCACTTCAACCACCAACATGAGTAAGAAGATACTGCTGGCAGTAAGAAAAGTGCGCTTTAGGTCAAGAATGTTTTTAGTCTAATTTAAATTCCGAAAGTGTCGTTTTTAACTTTGTGTTGCAAGAATTACAGCTTTCCCTGATGTTTTTGAGTAATCTCAACTGTAACGGTGAAAGAAAAAGGGCCAATAAATCCTGGGGTATCAGTTCTTGTTTGGTCACGCACGCTGTTTTCCAGCAACAAGACTTCCCGACAAATGGGGTTTCCTGGTCAAACGGAGCCATGTTTATTCAGTTGGCAGGCCCATAAAGACCTGAGCTGGATACAAATTCAAGAAGGTTTAAAATTACTGTAATCATCACGTCTTGTTTTCTCTCCTGGTGCATTGTGGGTACATTCCATAGGCATCAGGGGATGTATAGAAAAGGGAGGGGGCGACTTTTTTTTTTTGGGACACGCCCCACAATATGAACACAACACGCTGTAACAAAAGGGATTACCAGAAGCACTCTGTGAGGTTCCCAAACACACACTCACGCACACTTTGACACAGAAGTCACTGTGTAGAAACTTTGGGCTGGACCTAACTGGAAAGGAATGCAGCCGGGTTTTATACATCCTGCCCGAGGGGCTGAGAGAGGACGGTGTCCTCCAGAGGGACACAGAGGGGTGTGTGTGTGGACTTCCATTTATATGTTGTGTGTGTATAAGGTCAACTTGGTGAAGAGAGTCCACGAGGAAAAGATTTACGATGCTTGCTGTTTTCAGTAAGCCCCCGATCTATAGTGTGTGTGTGTGTGTCTGTGTGTGTGTGTATAAAAGGCTGTGTGTTTCGCAAGTTAAAATTAATGTCCACTCACACATTTCCCATTCCCTGCATACCTAGTGTTGTGTCTGGCTTCCAGGAAAGAGGCACTTTAATTGAGTTGAGTTTTTATGGCTCGACTGGTGTGTAGAAGAGAATAAGGGGTGTGTGTTTGTGTAACGCAAAACAAGTTCACACAGTGAGTTTATAAAATGACGTACTGATCAACAGCTATTTAGGGATGCGCTGAAGAAACGACCCCCTCGCAAACACATCTGGATGGGAATCGGGTAATTGCAGGAGGATGAACAACAACACCGGATATTAATCATCACAGAACAAAAGCAGAACCAGGTACCGAAGCAGAACTTCAGGTTCATGTTCAGCTGGCTCCATGGGGCCCCTTTGAGGTGATCTCATCATATACATATATGTGAGTGTGTGACTCGTCCTACGGCTAGCGTAGCGTACGACAGAGCAGCATGTCCACTGAAGATCATTCTATAGTGATTCTACTCACAACATTTAAGATGATTATGAACCATAGTCATTGGAAAATGTTCAGATAAAACATTTTATTTAACATCCTACGTGTTTGTGGTGTTTTTTTGTTTTTTTTTCTGAATTGACCCGATTTGTCTACAGCAACACTTTCAACTAATGTTGGTGAATAAATGACATTGTGATCTAGTCAAGTAGACTCTAAGGATTTATTGAGGGTCACATGTCATTTGGATGGAAAACCTTTACCTTATTTACAGCACATTTTAAAGAAGCATTCCTCTGACTTTGAATCATAAAAGCAGTCGTTATGGAGACAAACCGTCTCAGAAATTCCAGCAGAATATTCTAATAATGTATCTTGAGTCACCGACAGTCAGACCCCATGAATGTGCCAGCTCAGCTCCCGTGACTCACGGTTCCTAACAGTCTCTTTTTGGATGTTGAAGCCGGAACTTTCAGGAATATTTTGTCCTCCCATGGATATGAACCACCCATGTCAACTTCTTCCACGGTGATTCAGTTTTTCAGTTTTATGACGTCCGTGTCCTTCAGGAAAACAAACAAACCAGACTAAACTTCCTAAAGAATGGAAGTAAAGAAAGAAAGTTAGAGCAACTTGTTTTTCTTTGTTCTCTTCAAACAATGTTTATGATCTCTTTGTATCATTTGACAGGAAAGATCTCGTAAGCTCTCGTAACCTCTCTTTCGTTGGGATTTCAGATGGGGACAAATTTATAAAGTAGTTTAAAAATGGTCATGATGAGGGACTTACTGTATCTTGGAGAGAAAGACTTCAACATTTGAAACATGTGTGTGAGTCAGGAGAGTTTTTCACTTACAGTAAGTTGCCTTTAAAGACATTTTCGATGTAGTAGCTCTTGTATGTATCTCATGTGACTAACGGACAGAAAAACATGGAATACCTAATAGCACTGTTTGAGTCGGTACAATGTCACAACTATTGTTTAAGAACATTAGATGTTAATAACCAGAAAACATGTATAGATCAGTTCTTAAACTTAACTCTTATCTTTTTTTCTTCTCATTATATTTGCACAAACAAACATACCTTTGGCTTTGCAAGACATTCTACAAGTCTTTCAAATCTACAAGAAATTGAAAAAAACAACACAATATATATATATTTACTGTATCATTCTTCAAAGATAACTCATGCTCATATTATTATTATCTCCTTTTTTTTTTTTTAAAGACGTGGTATTTTAAAGAATATCCCATTTGTGTTTTGTCAATAAGAAATATATATTAAGCCTTAAAGTTGCTTAAATATGAGCAAAACAGTCCGTTATTAACCGTTGCTTTCTTTTCATTCTTGAGCTGCTGCCAAAGTCAACAGAGTGGAGCTCAGAAGGTGGAAAGAATATTAAAAGGTTTGGAATATGCCGTGAAACATGCAATCCGCTGCTCTCTTCCAGGAAGGCTCCTCCGGTTTGATGATGATTTTTTCCAGGAAGGCTTTTTGTTGGCCGATCACAGCTTATAGGAAATACGTTCGGTGGAGCCCATCAGCTGCAGTATTGTCACAGCCGCTTCTGATAAAGTCTGACAAGCTTCCAGGAAAACCAGGGATTTCACCCTGCAGCATTCCATCATTCCAAGAGGGGGTGCAGGGCAACATGGATCAATAAAAACCATATGGGAAACATTAAGGCAAATAAATGCACGGCTACATCCCACAACCACAGACCTTATCTCTGAACAAACAACCCCTCCACCCCCTGTATGCAGCAACGATACCTTTCTGAAGATGGGAGTTTGAGGATGGGTGTGCCTGAGAATGAGCGAAGACCTCAGGTGACCTCAAGGTGTAAAACAGGTTGCAAGTTCTCTCCTTCTAACAAAGAAAAACACCAATCACACAGTGTCGACACCTTCCTGTTACAACACTTAATGTTTGCGCGTGAGTAACATGTGCGTTCCAGCTGCACGACTAGTCAGGCAAAGGTCATGTATTTACTGTATCTACTCGCCTCTAAGTTTACAGTAAATCCTGTGGAGTGAGATGTGTGAGTGAGAGCTACAGAAAAACAAGATTTAAATAGGTAACAAAATGATGTACTTTATATTTCGAAGAAATGTGGGAATATACAGTATATTTGTATGTTGAAAATAGACATGTAAATAAAGTTCCCTATTAAAGAAAGATATTGGCATAGATGTGTGAATATGTAGTAGAATATGTACATAAACATGTGGATAAGGAAACTTAAATATTAAAAAAAAGTGAAAAAAGGTCAACAATAAAGATAAGAAAATACATCATTTTAAAATTAAGCAATCACCTTTCTATGTGTTTAATATGCTACAGAATTATTAATGTAAATAAATAGATTGAAATAAGAAATTAAACTCTAACGTTAATCATGCAATATTACATTTTTTTGAATGAAAATAAGTATTAGTATTAGAAGTTATTTCCTTTTGATATATGATCTTTATTTTGATCTATGTTCCATCCATCCATCCATCCATCCATCCATCCATCCATCCATCCATCCATCCATCCATCCATCCATCCATCCATCCATCCATCCATCCATCCATCCATCCATCCATCCATCCATCCATCCATCCATCCATCCATCCATCCATCCATCCATCCATCCATCCATCCATCCATCCATCCATCCATCCATCCATCCATCCATCCATCCATCCATCTCAAGAAGTGTTCATATGTTGCCAGGTCAGGTATATTTGGATGAATATGAAAAGTATCTGTAAATACTACTGAGGTTGACTCCTCTAGTGAGTGTTCATGAGCATTACATGTGCGTGTAGCAAGAGAATCTGTTTTTGTGAATGTCAATGAATGACTTACGCTTTAAAATTTAAATGCCCCTTCTTAAAATTTCCATCCTTGGAATAGCTGAAGCGCTTACTCACACTTTGGTTTTGTTTCCAGGCTCACAGTGTCATTCTGTAACACACACACACGTACGTATACACAGTGCATCCAACATTAATATGACGAGATGAATGGACAGCAGAAGGAAAAGTGTGTGGGAGGCTTGCTGGAAAGTTATATAACAAACACTGAATCAACATCCACGCACAACCACTGTGTTCCTCAACTATTCCTCCTCTCAGACCTGGTTTGATGACAAGTGGAAATATTCTCCTCAAGTTTCAAATGTTCAAAAGAGTTAACATGTTGCCGCCCCGCGGTGGACTCGGTAACACACGTAAATGTATTTTACTAAAGGATGGATTGTTTCTCCAGCGTCATCTCAATCAACGGCATCACTAAACAATGTGAGCTACACGTGTGGTATTCTAGGATGTTTTCTGAGTTCCAATCAGGCCTTGACAAATTAAACTGCCACTTAAGTCAGATTTCTTTCTGGGAAACTCCAAGATAACCACAACAAGCATTGTGACACATTCTGGCGTGGAACAGCTCCAGAAGCTAAAGAAATAATATAGTGTTTATTGGAATTCATGTGTGAAAGAGAGAATAGTTTGGTTGTGGTTTATGTCTCATAGATACACGTAGTTGTGATGAGATTAACCTTGAACATTGGAAATTTGATGTAATTCTGTTGATCACAGAATGTGGTTTTGTGGAACAGCTCCAGAAGCTAAAGAAATAATATAGTGTTCATTGGAATTCATGTGTGAAAGAGAAAATAGTTTGGTCGTGGTTTATGTCTCATATATTTTCATACTATATTTTCATCTCATATATATTCCTATTCATATTCACAAGTAGTTGAAATTGAACCTTGAACATCCAGGAGAGACTCAAAGTAGAACTTTGGTCCATTTCATTGCAAGAAGCTAGTTGTGTTCCAGACATTTTTAACTAATAAATATACCAGGGCAGACCCAGACAAAAGTGGAGTTTTGATGTGTTTCTGTTGATCACAGAACGTGGTATTCCCTAATAAAAGAGTTGTTTTCTACTGAGAGCGGATTCATACTTTATACAGACCTACAACTGTGTGTATTTATGTATCTTGTAACTACTGTGTGACTACTTCTGTACCGTACTACCTATAGCAGTGGTTCCCTAGGTGGTCTTGGGTGCAGAGTAAAAAAGATTTTGGCAGAAAAAAGTGTAAAAAGAAGAACAACAAAGAAGATAAAGAAAGGGTACAAACAGCATTAAGCATTGCTTCTATAGAAATATGAAATCACCTAGTGTTGACTCTGATTTGTTCCCTATTGCCAAGTGTCCTGAACATAGCATCGAGGGAAGACTTTACGTACTTGAACCGGTTTTTGTGTCACAGATCATAAAGATTTTTGAGCTGCTTATTATGATTATCATTTGTAGATTTTTACCTATCGAAGTGACATTATCACGTTGGTAAAGTTTGTTGAGGCCATTTTTGATGTGCTAAAAAGGTTTGGGAACCACTTGCCCAAAAGAGAGGAAAACCATTAATCTTTTCACCACTCGTTGAATCTATTAAAACATTTCTCAACTTCTAATATCCTCCAGACATCCCAACAAAACCTTCAGCGAGAGCTATTAATATCTGAGTGCATTTTAAATCAAGGCCCTAATTAAGAAGGTGATTAAAGTAAGTGACCACCATCGACACAACCTCAACGTTAAATGGTTTATGATCAGCTTTTATGAGTGTGTGTGTGTGTGTGTGTGTTTGTGTGTCTCTCCTACATGTGAGACTGAACGGTCTTCCACGGAAAGCCATTGATCTGTGTTAATGTGGGTTTATTAAGTAAGGTACGCCCCCTTATATTCTTAGAGTGAAGAAACACATTTGTTACTTCCAGGAGGAAGCAGGGGTCCTCACTGTGTGTGTGTGTGTGTGTTCCCACATTGAAAAGCATCTGAATGCAAGAGCCAATCACAAGCAGTCCAGACATTGAGCCCCCCAACTGCTGCTGGTTTATAGGGCTTAGCTTCAGAGAAGTCACATGACTTCCCAGAGTGAGCGCGAGAGAGGGAGCGAGGGAAGAGTGGGAAAAGAGGATGATGAAGTGGAGGAGGTCTAGGAAGAGAGTGAAAAGGGGGTCAGGAGGTTGATAGGATCGCTGCGGGGGGTAAACTGAAGGACTGCTAAGTGAATGAAGGTGAAAAAAAAAGATAGGACGGTTCCTGGAAGAGAAAGGTTGGAGCGCTATAATTACAGCTGAATGAAAAAAGGGCGAGAAGTGAAGTAAGCAGGCGGGCGAACGAGGGATGAGACGGATGAGGACACGCACATTCACACACACTTACACACTCCTTTGATTGCTGTGGTTGATGTACCGCCGCTCAATGGTGCGTTCGGAAGCTCTTCTCAGGTCTGACGATGCATCTGCGGCGCCTCACCAGCTGCCATGTTGCTGGTTCGATTCCGCTCGACTCCTCGCTCCGATTTTAACTGACTTTTGAGGATTTTTTGAGACAAACGCATGTATGTAGATTCTGGCACGGAGCATAAACACAAGTGGTGTCACTCTAAATCATGCAAGGGCCAAAATGTCAAACAGAGACATGAATCAAACAACATGTATATTTATTGGATGACCTTTAACCTTGGATAGCAGTCGTCTTAGACGGAAATACAAATAAAATATCTCTGAGAAAACATGAATTATACTCCTTGAATTTTGTTTTAGTATTTTCATCAAAGTCACTTCAGCATCATTTTTCTCTGTACGTTTCCAGATGGATTTAAGATCACATCTTAACACTGGCATCTTTGACACAATTTCAACATGTATTCAATCTGCTCGCAGGCCTCATGAAATGACTTAGTGGACCACCGTTGGCCCCCAGGTCTTGGGTTTATCAGATATGTTATACAGTAGGTGTGTGTATTGGCAAGAATCTGGCGATATGATATGTCTAACGATACATGGACAACGATATCATAAATTGCGATTCTGTAAGATAACAAGTATATATTTGTAGTATTGTCGAGTACTTGACTCTGGTGTTGCAGTATTTACAGACCACATGACTCTTGACGAAGTCGTAACTGATTTAATTTGTTTTGAGACCAAAATCTGTACAAACATCTTTTAAAGCTGCTGGAGTCGACTGTATCCTCTCATCCTCAGCCATTGATGGGATATTGTGGGATTTCATTCTTCCTGCTATTTACTGTTTCTATTTAGCGGCTGAAAGTTTAATGGCAGCACAAAAATATACAAATGAAAAAATCGAATTAGTTGACTTTAAACTCAGTTAATGAACGGTAAAGCATAAAATAACTGCGAAAAAAAAAATGTTTTAAAGCCCCTAAAAAAGGTTTAGCCGATACAGTTTTATGAAATAAAGACATTGTGATCTAATCTAACACCTCTTGTATACAGTGGTCTCTCGTTTATTGTGTGGGTTGTGCTCTGAAACCACCCTGGATTGAACAAAAGCAGCCTAGTAGGGATTATTTTTTTAAGGAATTACTTTGAATTATCAAAAATATTGTTTTAGTGTAAAATAAAATATAAAATATTGTAATTGTTTGCATCCTCAACATAGCCATCCCTCTCAACAACCCTTTCAGTAATGGGGACCTGAACAGCTCCAATACTGCTTTGCCGCCCAGCCAACTAATCACAGTTTTCAATCACTATTTAAATAGCGACAGAGACGTAGAATTTAAATGCGGTAGCGACCAATCATCCGTCAAGTGTATAGGGGAGTGTATAAAAGTCATCATGGGAGTTCACTGTTTTGTCAGCATCATGAAAGAGGTGTGTGCGGTAATTATTGCTTCAACTTGAATTATTTTGTGGTCAAAATGCTTAGTCACCTCTTTCTAACAATGTCAATAATGACAAAGGGCTTTGTTGTTCTTTATTGCAGCTTGATACAATATATTACAAAAAAAAGTGACACATGCAAAAAACCTTTGAAACAGCAAACATACGTATATACATTCAAAAGATAAAAGCAACTGTACATATGTTGGCAAACAAACAAAATACCTGCATCAATGCAAACAAAACCCACAGAAACACAAAGAATCATACAATAGCATGTGCGTGTTTGTTATGTGTGTGCGTTCATATGGCTCGACACATGAAGGGTTTTCGTTGAAGCGTGAAGCAGATGTTTTTATCTACACTTTTGCAGAGTGTTTGTGTGTTAGCCTGAAAAAAAAAAAGTCCTCTGCAGAAGAATTTCCCATAAACACCTGTTTTGTTCCAGTTAATGTCTCTGTCACGGTCAAAGGGAGCATGAGAAGAAGCGAGAGACTAGGGGGGGTCACCTCCATCCCCTCGGCCTGAAGAAGAGAAGAGCTCATGTGAGATGAACACATTGGTTTATTCATTCTGCCCATCTATTTTCAGCTCAGTGGGTTTATGGTTATTGGAAAGGCGTTGCCGTCTCGTTCCTTCCCAGAAGGAGTCAATATTTCTCCCTCTCCTTCATTTCTCCCACTCTGGCTTTTTTCTCTAATTCAATATTTTGTCCAAAATGCGCCTCTCACGTGCGGGAAGGGAATGATTGGAGGTCACACAAGAGGAACTTGAACACAAGAGGAACGGTGATATGTAGGAGCAGTGAAGATGCAGACATCCCTGAGCTGCTCCTGCTCCTGGGAGTCCTGCACCACTGCGGCGCTGCTGATGCTTCTTCATCTGTGTGTGTGTTCACAGCTCTCGCCGGGCTCTGGAGACTCACTGTGGCCTTTTATCCATGCGGATGTTTGCTAATGACTTTTAATGGCGACTTGTTATGGCTCGTAAAAGGCTGGCACCGTTACTGGCAGTATCAACTTTAACTACAGACGACGGAGTGAAGATAACACACACTGAGACTTTTATTAAGTGATTAAATATCAGTGAGTGTTTGCCGAGGAAGCCTGCGGATGTCGCCATGCTATGTGTTAGATTGACCACTAGAGGCAGCACTTTCACAAATAGACATGATACCCATCAGACCTGCAGAGAAGTTTGCTTCTATGTTCTTTTTACACACTGGTCAGGGCTCCAAAGTATTGTCTGACCTCCAATTTGCAGATCGAAAAAGTAAGTCATTTAAGATTTTAGAACAAAATATATGTTTCAATTGACAATACTTTGTTATACAATAAAGTATTGTATTTGTATAGTTATACAAAATCAGTTATACCCTAAAGAAACTGATGGATGTGACCTTGGAAGACCAAAAGATAAAATTAATTGTTTTAAAAACAAAAGATAGTTTTCTTTTTTGTTCAGACTGTCCCCCTTTTATTTTCTTTATATATATATATATATATATATATAAATATATATTGTTTATTTGTTTATATATATATATATATATATATATAAATATATATTGTTTATTTGTTTATATATATATATATATATATATATATATATATTTGTTTTGTTTTTCTCTTTTATTTTGTTTTACTGGCTACATGACGTTTCTTAAAAACAACTTATATTCGTCAGTGTTCTGTTTTCTCTTCTGTCAAATGTTATTTTGACTTGGAATGTATTTTAAATGTTTTAAAATAACACAATTGTTATAACCATTGGTCATATCGTCACATATACATGTTTAGTTTGTTTTTAAATTAGTATCAATTTAAAACACACCTTTCTGTGTTCTTTAATACCTGACAACCGATCTTTTTATTTATTATTTTAACATTTTACAACTGTCCCCTCAATAAGCATTTGTTGCTCGTCACTTTAGAATATCATCTGTAGTTTAGTTACGAAGGCACGTTTGTGTTTTTACTTGGCGCCCTCGTGTGGTGTTCAGGGGTCAGTGCATGTCAATCGAAAGCTCGGAGCTCTACTTACAAGCCTAGCAATGAATGATTGTCGATAGCAATGATCCATATACGGCTTTGTTATTAAACAAAGACCCAATGAAGGCAAGCCATGAATAAATCCTTAAACCTGAATTCTTCAAAAAAATCCAAGATTTGTTACACTGACAGATGATCAGATCAGAAAGAGAAGACAACGAAGGTCGATAATTTCAAAATAAAATAGCTTTTCACTGGCTCATCGTATTTTTATGAATTCATTAAGGTATTTTTTTTTACTTTTTCATTTATTTTAGGGGTCTACTGCCAATCTTAACTGGTGTCGACCAAGTAATAAAATAAATAATAAAAGTATATGAGCCATCTAAATGCCCTTTGTTTTGAAATGCAACGTAAGAAAGAGCTCGCACTTCCCGCAGTGATCTCGCGGCTCGAGCGGCGTCAGCCACAAGTTTAAAGCAGCTGCTCAGACATGTCTTTGAAAACTTTCTCCTGCAGATTTTCCAAACTCCTCCGTCCATGCTTGGGTTCAAACAAGGGGGCCACCATGGTGTCGCCCAGTCCCGCAAGACACTACAGAAATGCAAGAACCTCGCGCGACACGGCACCGATCCGGGTCCAGCAGGTGCGGGTCGTGGACCTGCGCAGCGACACGGTCACCAAACCTGGACCTGCCATGAGACGAGCGATGTACGAGGCTCCAGTGGACGATGACGTGATGGGAGAAGATTTTCTTACTAACGGCAAGACCCGCTCACTGTACTTCACCTGCACCTGTTGTTCTGCTCTCTTGTATTATGTTATTTAAACCTTTGTCTTGTGATAACTTTTTCAAGATTTAACAATTTGTCAATTCAATTACGAATTGGAAAAAAACAGTTTGTTATGATCATATTTAAGATATTTGAGGTTGAGTTCAATGGCGTGAAGACGCGTATAGAACAAATGTAATGATTGATTTTCTTCGGATGAGTTTCAAAGTCATTGTTTGAGACACACAACTGATCTTCAGATAAGATAACACGAGTAAGAAATACATTTAACGAGATTCCAGGATGACAAGAAGCTGCGTCAGAGCAGGGATTGTGTATTTAATTGTCTACGATTATAACATTATAATTACAAGAAGAAAAGAAGAAAAGTTTTCAAATGTTATTATTCTTTGACAATAACATCATTAAAAAACCTGTATTTCTACTTCCTTCAAAGTTGCATTCCTGGAGGTATACTGTTTAAATTCCCTTTGTGTTTTTGGATGTAGAGTTGCAGGACATGGCTGCAGATATGTTTGGGATGGAGGCTGCCCTGTTCGTCCCGTCAGGAACCATGAGCAACCTCATCGCGGGTGAGTTTGTTTTTATGACGTTGGTGAATTGTTCATGAAGACAACACTCTAATTCTACATGAAGCAGATTCGTTGTCATTTGACGTCCTCTTGTGGACGTCTTTATATTCCCTGCATGTCTCTCGATTGTCAAATAAAGTCGAGTTAAACTTCATCTTAAACCACATTCTTCCTCGTGTTGCTCTGCAGTGATGGTTCACTGCCGGGAGCGAGGCGACGAGATCATCGTGGGCGATCACTCTCACCTGCACATCTACGAGCAGGGAGGGAGCGCCCAGGTAGGTTTCCCAAATGGAAATCTTAAAATCTTGCGTAGATCTTCAGTACCTGTGCTTCATGTCGCCTCAGCTGGCAGGAGTGCACTCCACAACGGTGACGAACCTTCCGGACGGCACCTTTGACTTGGACCAGGTGGAGTCAAAGATCCGCCACGGCTACCCAGACCCCCACTACCCTCGCTCCCGGCTCATCTGTGTAGAGAACACGCACAACATCCGAGGTGGACGAGTCCTGCCGCTCACGTTCCTGCAGGAGGTAACGCTGAGTATCGGTCACAACATCGTGACCCCCCCCCCCCCAGAGCCATTGCTAGGCAAGTGGTCATAATGTTTCAGCTGGCTAAAGTTCATCATAAGATGTATTGCAGGTTCGCTCTTTCGCTGACAAACATGGTCTGATGGTTCACATGGACGGTGCCCGGGTGATGAACGCTGCTGTGGCTTTGGGGGTCCCTGTGACCACCATCCTGCAGCACACACACACAGTCAGTGTGTGTCTCTCCAAGGTAACTCCGACATTTGTCCAGGACTGGGCCGTCAATTTAAAAATAATGTGCCGTCTCATATTTCCTGCAGGGTTTGGGAGCTCCCATTGGGACGATGCTGGCCGGACCCAAGGATTTCATCGGCCATGCAGTGAGGTGTCGTAAGGCTCTGGGCGGTGGGATGAGACAGACCGGGATCCTGGCGGCAGCTGGAAAACTGTCCCTGCTGGAGATGGTGGACAGACTTGTGGAGGATCACAGGAATACAAAAACATTTGCCGAGGGTGAGCTCCAATGTTCTCAAAAGAATCGACACACTAAGAAATTGCAACACACTAGAACATTCCTTCCAATTTATCGCACAGCCTTGGGCTCCTTGGATCCAGAGTAGACGACATTCTTTTTTAACGACAATTAACCTGCGTGTACTTGTCTCATGTTACAATTTTAGCGACTTTCACACCTAGTTTATCTCTCGAGCAATCATTTTAACAATGTTCTTCACTATCCAGCCGGAGAGTCTGTGAGTGTCATGTGACCACCAACCAGTGGGTCAGAGATAGAGAAGAGAGTTTTACAATTTATTCCATTCATTTAGAGTTTAATGTTGCGGGAAATCTAGTTGTAAAAGTGAGCTACTGCTAACCAGAGTTAAGTTTGTCCTAAGAAAGGAGCAGTTTTCATCGGTAGTTTTGAACTGGCCTGGAGCTTGTATTAACTCATATCAGCATCTCAAACCGATGCAGTGGTGGAACAATAATTGACAAAACTACATCAAATGTCTCTTTAACAACATTAACCAAAATAAGACATTATTTAATTTCATTTCATTTAGTTACAACATCTGATGGAGTGTAATGCATTCAATGACTTTTGGTCAACTGATGCTGGACTAGTCTCAAAAGCGTATGGATCTAACAAATGACACTAAATTAGCTTGAAAATGGACTAAAACTCAAATCAAATCAAATTGGAGTAAATTAAAAATTGTAAGTTATTGAGTATTTTTCCTCCATTATAAGACAATGACGGAGATTTTTTGGGTAACATTACGAATTTACTTTTAGGCCATATTTCCCATGCCCTCGTCAGAGTTCAGTATTTAAACGACTGAAGTACTAAGACTTTAAAGTTACCAAGAAAACTACCTTTAAAACCCTGGTCTAGAAAAGCGCTCTACAAATATTACTTACTTACTTAAAAAGCCTTTATGTTGTTATTATATTCTCTCGATTTCTAAACAACGCTTCAATGAAATTGCAGTAACACTATTTGGAAACCGGAGGGAGCCAAAAACAATGTATCTAAATATAGCTAATTTTGGCTTTATAGGCATTGAACTGCTTTTGATAAACATTAAAAACAATGTTTGGATTCACCACTGAGGTTTGTCACTGAGCTGATGGATGGTAGTAGTTTGAGTGCATCTTCAAACACTGAGCTCAACATATCCTTCTTCCTCTTCTGCCTCTTCCAGGTTTGTTGACGATCGACGACCTTCTGTTCAGCTTTGACATGGCGGCGGTGGAGACTAATCTCCTGCGATTTGGCCTCAATCATTCCAGTCTGACCGCCTCACAGTTCTGTGCTCACATGGCAGACGTGGGAGAGGGTGAGGAGGAGGCGCTCGGTCAGGGGGTACGAGTCCTCATGTATCCCCATTTTGGTAATTTCGTGCGGGCTGTGTTCCATCTAGGCGTATCTGAAGAGGACACACAACTGGCCATTCAGAAGGCTCGCTTTGTAGTTTCTCAATACGGGAAGGGAACTCTTCGGTCTTTTAAAAAAATATAGATTAAAACAATCTTTATGGACGTGGA